>NC_068992.1:47681196-47699385 GCF_001194135.2 Octopus bimaculoides
ATATATATATATATATATACACACACACACACACTTAAATGAGTGAACAAATGAAAATGTAGCTCTCGACATAGTTGTTGATGATTTCTTCTGGGTGAGAGGCTGTAAACAAATGCCTAGCTGTAATTATTAGCAATTATGAAGGAACAAGTTAGCTGGTGTTTAAATTCAGGAAACTAGTATTAAACTAGTATGTTATCCATCATATGACAGTTAACTTTTGAACTATGTTTGCCATCATTTGTACTTTGAAGAAAGACTGATTATAGTTATTGCATGTTTGCCTTGTTTCTTAATATCATTTGTTGCAAAAATATATATATATTAATATTAGCAATTATAGTGATATATTCATTTGAAACAGGTTGCTATAAATTTGAATTTAGTGAATACTCATGTGATTCATGTAAAAATAAAAAATGACTTTGCTAATAAAGAGCTTACTCAGTAAGCATCTAAAGAAAATATTCATTATAATAAATATTAAATATCTCAGAGATTTTGTCAGCTGCAGTGAATTTTTCTTCTTCAGTCTGTATTATTCTTTCTCTCTCATTATGTGTGAATAGGAAGACTCATTGCATGCCACCAATCCTAGCATTTGCACTCATCCTGCACCTCTCATGCTAACTCACTCTGTATCCCACTTTTACCCCCTCTTCTCTCTCTCTCTATTGATACAAAACAAGACTGGAGAAATTAACCAATGACCCAACCGACATATCAGTCATTAAACAGAGATGTGTACAAAAATCTTTATTATCGATAAAAGACAATATGATCCTTGTTTGTAGTCAGAAGACAGCTACGAACTTGGAGGATATTTCAGTAAATTAAAGATTTATTATCTCCACTAATTACTACACTCACCCTAACTTAATCATCTAAATTTGTATCATTAACTCCTTTCAGTAATTTTTCTTTGCTCCTTTAAGTTATTACTATGAAATAACCTCTCTACAAGAATGTTCTAAATTCTTTTTATTTCTGTAAATATGTAAAAAGCTGACGAATAGTCAAAGCAAGAATGAATTAGTCTGATGAGGTCAGTAAAGAGACTAAAACATGTATCCATATCATATGTGTGTGTTGATGTGCATATGACCTAGCAATTTGGCAAAAGAGATTGATAGAATAAGTGCCAGGCTTTAAAAAAAGTTTTGCGGTCAATTTATTTGACTAAACCCTTCAAGACTGTACTCCAGCAAGGCCACAATCCAATTACTGAAACAAGTAAAAATAAAAGATATGTATACAATATATGTTACGTACGTATATATTATATGTATATAACATATGCAATATATTACATGTATATAATATATACAATATATTCCATATATATAATATATACAATATATTCCATATATATATATATATATATATATATATATATATATATATATATATATATGTATGTATTATATAACACAAACACACTTGCTTGTGTGTATAATTTAAAAGTGTAAATGAACTATGAAGAAACACTTTTTAAGAGAATTGAACCCTGAATCTGTTGTTTACCAGCTGCAACATTATCATGTTAACCCATTGTAACAGCAAAGAAATGTTTGTTCAGTTCTGTGTCATGTTACACATGCATATTTCTGAGGGAATTCTTCACTTCAGATGTCTTGTTTGACAAACTACAGACCAACATTCCTAATTTGATTAGTGGAATCACAACTGTTTCGAAATGTCAAATGCCAGTGATTATTAATCAATATTGATTATCAATGGATACTAATTGATTTATCATATCTCCTCTGTTGATTTTTAAATTTTGGCACAACTGTACAACCATGTAAACGAGATATGTAATTCTGAAGGAAGTGACTCTAGTTTATATTTGGCAATTATTTTTACATACTGTAGTCCCGCCCACATTCCATATACGACTTAAACATCAATATGGCAACTGAAATTACAAGAAATAGCAGTTAAATCTCCCTAAAATCACACATTAGCAATAAACACGTTGGATAAAGTGGTGATACATTTCCTACAGGAGGTGCAATGGCCCAGTGGTTAGGGCAGCGGACTCGTGGTCATAGGATCGCGATTTAGATTCCCAGACCAGGCGTTGTGAGTGTTTATTGAGCGAAAACACCTAAAAGCTTTATGAGGCTCCGAGCAGGGGATGGTGGCAAACCCTGCTGTACTCTTTCACCACAACTTTCTCTCACTCTTACTCCCAGTTTCTGTTGTACCTGTAATCCAAAGGGTCAGCCTTGTCACACTGTGTCACGCTGAATATCCCCGAGAATTACATTAAGGGTATACGTGTCTGTGGAGTGCTCAGCCACTTGCATATTAATATCACGAGCAGGCTGTTCCGTTGATCGGATCAACTGGAACACTCGATGTCGTAAGCGACAGAGTGCCAATAACAACAACAACATTTCCTACACAAGAAAATGATAGAATGATCATGGATTACCTTTGATCATTGGCTTACTCAATCAAAACTGACTCGGGGCTAAGTAACAGCAGAAACCCAGATACACATCGGTTTATACATACTTACATAAACGGGGGAGGGCAGGCTTTGATACAGTTTCCAGCAACCAAATTCAACTCACAAACCAGAAGAGAATACAAGGCTACAAAATGAAACAGTTGACCAAGTTATCACACAGAAGGATCAGACTCAGAAAAACATATAATAATAATCCTTTCTACTATTGGCACAAGGCCTGAAATTTTGGAGAAAGAAGTTAGTCGATTACATCAACCCCAGTGTTCAACTGGTACTTATTTCATCAATCCCGAAAGGATGAAAGGCAAAGTTGACCTCAGCAGAATTTGAACTCAGAATGTAAAGACACTACACTAATTATTCTACAGTTTACCACATTAATAATAATGATCATCATCATAATAATAATAATAATAATAATAATAATAATAATAATAGTGATAAATTTTTAACAGTTAAAAGGATACACTACCCAAAAGCAGCCATTGATTACTATGCTCACCATAAAGAGAGAGAAGGAGGGTGTGAATTCCTACAGATTGAATTGTCACTGAAAATTGCCACAATGGACGTCAACTCCTACGTTAAAAACATTAAAAAAACAAACTCTGATCTGGATGCTAAAACTTGTTTTCAAACATGAAAACAACAGAAGCAAATTATATTCGGTAACAAAAGAAGCAAGAAAATATTTCAATGAATCCCAAACACAAGAAGTCTCAAAATTAGATGAACTAAGAACAAGCACAGAAAAAGCTAAACACATGAAAATCCCCACAACAAATGCAGCCTTAAGTAATCTTACCAGAAAATGGCAGGAAAAAAAAATCCCTTCATAGTAAATACCCAGAGAGAGATGTCAATGCTGTAAAATCAGACAGATGGGTTTATCATACCTGTTCAAAAACAACGCCTACCTACAAGAAGCTATCAAGCCAACAACTTAAAGAACAGCAGCAGCCCAACATGTTAATCATCATTATCATCATTATTTAACATCTGTTTTCCACACTGGCATGGATGGGTTGGACAGCTTGACCAAAACTGGCAAGGCCGGGGGCCACCCCAGGTCCCATAGTCTGTTTTGGATTGGTTTCTACAGCTGGACACCCTTCCTAATGCCAACCACTTTACAGAGTGTACTGGTTACTTTTTACATGGCACCAGCACCAGTGCTTTTTACATGGCACCAGTACCCACACCAATGTGGCACTTTGGTTTTAGGATCTCAATTCTGTTGTGGTGGGCGGGTCTTCTTGACTCAAGTGATTAAAAAAAACAGCCTGAAACCAGCAAGCACATTGTCTCCATATGTAGCCTTCTTGCACTCTCTAAGTATCCCAACAAGCATGATAGAGCTGGACTGTAGATCCACTGGATAATTTGCAAGGATCTGGACTTTCCATCGTAGAAACAAGCAGGAATACAAATGTCCTCTAGTGCCTCAAAAAGATATCTCACACTGATGGAACTTTTCTGTTCACACAAACAGACAAATAGATGCAAATAGGCCAGATATTATTTAGAAACATCTCAGATTTGATTATTCCATTTGATAAAAATGTGTCTGTCTAGATCTACCAAATGCTGGGCAAGTACAAAGATCTTGAAATAAAAATTGACAAAATGTGGAAACTCAAATCTAGAACAATAACCATGGTTGTAGATGTCCAAGGAATAGTAACAAAAGGAGCTGATTATTACTTGTTTCAAATCCCAGGAAATCTCAAAATGGAAGAAACTCAGAAAATATTACTCCTGAGCACTGCAAGAAACTCAGCAAGAGGTTCTGTCTATATAACCCCCAAAACAAATTTTTTCACATATGAAATGCACATATTCCAAAACAATACTTCTTGCAAATCCATGATGGACAATTAAAATGCAAATCCCTCTCACCTTTCCCAAAAACATGGCAGGTATCAACCCTCCTAGTCGTAGAGCCCACCTGAACTTATAACTTGCTGTCTCTTGAGGTCTCTGGGTGAGATTTAGACTCAACTTGTACAAACACAAAGCAAAATCCAAATATCATAATAATAATAATAATAATAATAATAATAATAATAATAATAATAATAACAGTAAGCTGTTTATTTCTCTAGATAAATTTGAAATGGCCGAGATTTCAACAAAATCTTTTCCTGTTAAATACAACATTTTCTGTTTGACATAAACATGTGTGTGTGTGTGTGTGAATATCTACATCTATCTATCAACACACACACACTATAATTGCAGATAAAAATATTGGAGAAACAGTTTTTCCTCTTTTCTTCATTATATTTGTATTTCCTCTATAATTCATGTCATCAATCAGGACAAGGTAAGTTTACCTTCTCTTTTTAAAGATTCTTTTGTACCTTTTTTTTAGTTTTCTTAATTTTTTAGTTTTTTTTTTGTGGAAGATGAAAAGAATTTTAATTAAATTCCAATAATCTAGATTTTTAGATGAAATGAATAAGTTATGTCATTACTTGTTTGTCATGTTTTTATTTGTAATTTCATTTTTCTTAATTTCTTTATTTTAATAGCTTGTAAGTATGTTTAATCAGTATAATAAAGTACATAGTTCATATGTATGTTATGTGTGTGTGAACATACATACATATACACACGCACATTTTTATATGTGTGCATGAATATACACACACAATTATGTACACATATATAAGCATGTGTGTGCATGTATATATATTTGTACATGTAAACATATACATGTAAATATATGTATCTATACATACATATACATACATGCATACACACACACACACACACACACACACACACACACACACACACACACACACACATATATATATATATATATATATATACCTATGTACATATTCTGGCAAATACTAGGCTTTCTATGTATACATATTCATGATTTATATTTTTGTTTAGTTGTTCTATATTTGTTTTACTTTTTTTTTTTTCCATTTCCTGTCTTTTTACTGAAAGATAATCATTTCCAAATTTTAACCAAATATAACAGATGGAAATTTATGTTCATCAAAATATTTTTCAAGAGAAGATTCATTAATAATACACACACTCTCTCTCTTTCTATCTCCTTCAAATGTCCTGAAACTTCATTTAAATCATAGATATCAACACTTTCAAAATTTTGTCATCATTTTCCGGTGTTCCCACCCTCCGCACCTCTGTCTTTTGCAACATTTATGTCTTGCAGTCATTTCATTTCATATCATCATCATCTTTCATTAGTCCTGATATATATATTTTTTATCTTAAATTATCATTTGCCTGCCTACATATCTTGTCTTTATTTCTCCTGCTCTTCCTCTGTGTGTACAAATATATATATATACACACTCACATATATTTCTGCATATATACAGACATGGAGTATGCATTATATATTTATATATATATTATATATTATTCTTTAACAAGAATTAGTATTGACTGACAATGATGTTTCAGCTTGTTAAGCCCTCATTAGACTGTGGTACATATAAGCTTATAGTTCATCTTAGCTATATATAATCTCTGTTAAGCTAAAATTTTCTAAATTAAGTGGAGCTTTGTAACAAGGTTGTAGGGTAGATTCTGATGGAAGGGTATAATGGAAAATTTTTATTGATTGAATTTGGAGTTGAATTACTGTTCAGAATTTAGTCATGCATGCAGAACTTTATTATCAGGAGTGTGTATTTAAGTGTATCAGCTTCAGGTCTTGGGGTTGTTTTTAAGGGTTCGCCACCATCCCCTGCCCAGAGCCTCATGGAGCTTTAGGTGTTTTCGCTCAATAAGCACTCACAATGCCCAGTCTGGGAATCGAAACCGTGATCCTATGACCACGAGTCCGCTGCCCTAACCACTGGGCCCATTGCGCCTCCACAGCTCACATCTATACACCAGTGTAAAAAGCATTATACTTTTTACATAAACATTATACTTCTATTCCCTAAGTAGATTTTAATAATTATCAAAATGCTTTCTAATAATTATCAATACACCTTATCAATAGAACTTAATAATAAGAAATGTTTTCATAAAAACCAGAGTTTCATACCAAAAGAATTGTGAGGGATGAGAAGAATTGGTAAAACATGAAACAAAATGATTGTGTTTTGGCCAAATCAGGAGAAGATCAGACAAAATGATAGTGGAGTTTCAGACAAAATGATGAGCTATATTTTAGTTGCATCTCTTTATAGGTATACAAAGTTTGATTCCAGCTGGATTTGATTAAACTAAATTTTTATCAAGCCCCACAGGACTGCAGTTGATATAATCCTATTTACTCCACCTCTTTCCATAAAGAGGTTTGTGGCATGTGTCTATCCTTGAAATCAATAGTTATCAAAGAATTTTAACTTGTTAGTTTTCTTAGAAATTGTCAGTCCTTAATCTTGCTGGCACTCCGTCAGTTATGACGATGAGAATTCCAGTTGATTCAATCAACAGAACAGCTTGCTTCAGAAATTAACATGTGAGTGGCTGACATATGTACCCTACTCCACAGATACGTCTACCCTTAACATAGTTCTCAGGGAGATTCAGCATGATACAGAATGTGACAAGGCTAGTCTTTTGAATACAGATACTACTCATTTTTGGCAGCTGAGTGGACTGGAGCAATGTGAAATAAAATGTCTTGCTCAAGGACACAACGCGTCCCCAGGAATTGAACTCACAACCTTATGATCATGAGCTGAATGCCCTAACCACAAAGCCACAAGCCTTAATCTTAAGTTCTTAGATAAATCACAGAATTTAAATAGATCACAGATGGTACCACAACAGTATAACAGCAGTTCCTGCTACTAATACTTGTATGTTTTCTAAATGTATATCCAGAGCAGGCAGTAACTTTAATTCTTTCATAGACCAAAGCTTTCATAGAACTGTGTAATAACGACTATTACCAAATGTGATTTACTGGGAAACTGTAAATATTGTTGTCAATGAATTAAAAAGAAGGATGTTTGTATAAATTTGGGAGTAAAAACGATGTTTGGACCAAACATTTCTTAACAGGAAAGAAAATGAAAAAGAAAAAAAGATAAAACAGAAATTGCATGATTGCAACAATCTACACTGGATTATCATTTATTTTTTCCGTGAAAAGTTAAAGAAATGGTATATGTAAGATCCTAACACAATGCACTAACAACTTGGACACTTGTAGAGAAATTTGCTTCCAATTTTGACAAATTTTATCAAGTATTTATCATTTACATTTAATTTAAAAATTGAAATAGCAAACAAGTAAATCCGTACAATAAATAATCTGCTAGGAATCAATTTAGTGCAGAGATAACATACATTGAAGGAATATAGAATGATACATGTTTATCTCCCCATCTAGCTCACTCTTTTACAAATGGTAACAAATAAAGTATGCATGCAGACATCTCTCAACGTTGCGATAACAACAAATGCTGCTTCCATTAGTCAAAAAGAGTTCGCTCTACTTCTATTTTATTTTACTTCATTCCCCTACATTTTTTAGCGTCTTATATTTTTTGACATTTTATTATCATCATCATCGTTGTTATTGTTATTATTATTATTATTATTATTATTATTAATATTATTATTTCCATTCTGCATTTCTGATATCTTTTTTGTTATAAACCAAAATATTCTAGTGCTTTTCAAAACGAACAGCTGCATATGAGATGATATGTTTGGAAGCTAACATGCTAGAATGTAAAAACAATGGTTTTGACCTTTTTAACCTTATCACAACCTTGGACAGACAAAATGATGCCAATTTTAAGAAGACGGAAGGAATAAACAAATGTTTTGAAAAAAAAAAATTTTTCCCTCCTTAAACTTGGAAGCATTCCAACTTTGGTCAATATCACAGAGATTTATAGTCTATTTTTGTTGTCGCTGATTCACATGTCTGAACATAATCAATTCCATTTTTTAAGGCAGAAATTAGAATAAACATGTTAATGCTTAAAGTGAAAATTGAAGTTTACAAAAAAAAAAAAAAGAGAAAAGAGAGAGAGAGAGACAAAGAGAAAGAGGAGAGAGAGGGATGATGATGAAAAATAAAAGCAAACTAAAATTGAAAAAAAAACTGCCAAAATCTTGTCCTTCCATGTTAACGATGTAATTAATAATGATCGACTTCACACCCAACCCTCTCAAAAGCCAGATTTTAATTATCCTCTCCCTCGATGCCTAACATCTATTTACATATGGTTGGAGGTTAGAAATAGCCTCCAATAGTTTGAAGCTAATAATAATAATAATAATGATAATAATGGTAATGATATTTTTCAATAGTCTAAATTATTAATAGCAACATATGTCAGACTACTATTATTTACTATTATTATTTATACTGACAGACAGGTGTGTGTGTATATATATATATATATATATAGATGCATATATGCATACATACACATACATACATATGCGCACATCTATTTATATTCATGTACATGTACACTTACATATGCACACACACACACACACACACACACACACACAGATACATTCATGAGTGTTTGTGAGAATGTGTGTATATATATGTATGTATACATACACATTTGGTGCTTTGCTGAACATATTGCACAATGTGGTAACATGCAAAGGTAATGTGGAAAGGGTGTGTGTGTGTGTATATATATATATGTGTGTGTGTATGTACATAAGTATGTATATGCATGTATATATATGTGTGTGTGTATGTATGTATGTATGTATATATATATATGTGTGTGTGTGTGTGTGCGTGCATGTGTTAGTGTGCGTGTGTGTGTATATATATTATAGTATATTATATTTAAGTATAAAAATTATTTTTTTAAAAATGACCATTAGTAAAAAAAAAAGTGTTTAGAGTTATTTCCCTTGGCTTTTTTAAAACAAATTCTTTGAGATGCTTTAAATGAGAAATACACACAAGCAAAGCAAAAGAAACAAACTAACTTCAAGGACATTGAAAATTAATAATAATAATAATAATAATAATAAATAAATAAATAAAAGATAAGAAGAATGGTGAAAATGATATTAATAGTTGGAGTAGTAATAATAGTAAAAATTATTATTATTAATAATAATAATAATAATAATAATAATAATAATAATAATAATAATAATAGCAAAACACAAAAAAAAATGATAAACAATGAAAAATAAGGATAGATATATGAACAAACATTTTGGCCTCTAAATTTGCAGCTACGTTGAAATTAAGAAAAAAAAAAAGACAGTTATAATAATAATAATAATAATAATAATAATAATAATAATAATAATAATAATAATAATAATAATTATATCATCATCATAGGCAACGTTTGTGTTTAGATAAACTTTGGACTGTAATACAATAGTTAGCTTATACTAAGACTTACCATTGGGTTTCTTCTCATCATTGCTGGGATGGCTCTCAGGGTGAACGTTTCCTACGAGATCAGGTAAAGTTAATACAGAAAGGATTATTTTTATTAAACGGATAATCTACATTTATTGGAAATTGTTCGGAACAAAATGTTAATCCTCACCACTGCTTGTTTGTCTGATCCTGAGGTAGTTTTGTTGTTATTATTTTAGTTTTTTACACTTAGAAGTAATTAAGTATAATGTTGCTGCCTAACTCTCTTCTTGCATAAATGTATATATGAGTGTGGGTGTATGCATAAGTGTGTGCATGCGTGTGTATTTGTCAATATGAGGACATTGAATTAAGTCACACATTTGTCAGTAACAAAATAAAGGATCATATTTATCTTTATCATAAGCATTATTAGTGTTAGAGTCAAGGAAGCAAGCTGGCAGAATCCTTAGCACATTGGACAAAATGCGTAGCAGCATTTTTTACTGGCTTCACTACATTCTGAGTTCAAATGCTGCCAAGGCCATCTTTGTTTTCATCCTGGGTAAAGTAAGTACCTGTGGAACACTAACTCCTTCTGCGAAAATATTCAGGCCTAGTGTCTATATTACAAAGGATTACCAGTGTCTGGGTGGTATATAAGCATTAATTATTCTATTTAATCCTGTCCCCTTACAGTCTGAGCTCAAATCCTGCCAGGATCAACTGTCATTCTTCTGCAGTAGCTGAAAATAAAACACTATCAAAATGTTTGTTCTTTCTGCCAAGCCATTGACAGTTTATTATTAACAGTTAATCAGTAATTATTATTATTATTATTATTATTGTTATTATTATTGTTGAGTGAGAGAGCAGTGCATGTCACCAAAGTGACACTGGGGTACAAATATGCAAAGCCCGAAATACTCATCATGGCTACCAGTCTGATGACGGTACACCAGGCACACACATCACAACCATATGTGTGCGACATGGTGATCTCATATCAAGATAAACAGCACATGACTTTGCAGGTGGGGCAAGTAGCACATCCTGCTCAAAAGGTCCCTGAATAAGATTTGTTTAAGGATGCTGAACAAAATACCCATGCTTCCAGAGGTCAATTATTCAAATCCCCAAAAATTCCTCTCAACACAAGGCTATGATGCTCCCCAACTACTTCTGCTCATGGTCAGAGATGCACATATCATCAGCCACCAAAGGACATGCTCAAATGGTTATGGTCAAACAACTGTCAAGCAAATTTGTGGTATTGAGCAGAATATTTGCTGTAGCCCATCTTTTATACCAAGACAAAATATGTACATGATAACACTTCCAATCTGTTAAGATCAGAATCCATGAGAGCCAGTGCTTGGTCCTGCATCAGGGCATTATTATCATTATTATTATTGATGTTAGCATTATTATAGTAATGATTTCTGTCATTGGTCATGGAGGTGGGTTATAACATTGGGCACAATACAAGAAATGGAAAACAAAACAACGAGGATTTATGAGGCCCAAACGGCAAAATTAATTAAATGACTCTTAGTACTTGACTGGTACTTGAACCTAGAAGGATGAAAGACAAAGCTGACATGGATGCAACTTGACTTCAGAATGTAGGCAGTTATAACTAAACACCACAAGGTATTTAGTTTGGCACTCTACCATTCTACCATCATTGCTCTATAAGAAGAATTGATTCTAATGTGGGCAGGAGGCTAGTGACTTTGAAGGAAAGGTGTTTGTTGATTACATCTAACCCAATACTACACAGGTAATTTCTTTTAACGCAGGTGTGATAAAAGGCAGAGTTGATCTCAGCAGGATTTGAACTCAAAAAATGAAGATCTAAACAGATACTGCAATGCCTTTTAACTGACATTTTTACGATTCTGCCAATCCATCAACCTCAGTTGTGTTGGTAATTAATGATAATTTCAAAAGTAAGCACAGAGCCTGACATTTTGAAGGAGTGGTTTGTCAATTATATGAATTCCAGAACTAGACTGGAATTTCATTCCATCGATCTCAGAGGATGAAAGGCAAAGAAGACCTTAGCAGGATTTGAACTCAGAATATAAAAAGCTCGAACAAATAACACAAATCATTTTCCCCTGTTACTCAAATGATTCTGTCAGACGTAAGTACAAGACCACAGCCTTTGAGAAGGGAAAGATTTCATTGAATCAGCTTCAGTATATAACTGGTACTTTATTTTATCAATCTTAGATGAATGAAGAGTAAAAAAGACCCTGGTAGCATTTAAACTTAGAACACAAAGGGATATAACTAAATAGTGTATTACATTTTATCCAGCACTCTAATAATCCTGCCATCCGATAATAATAATAGCTATCATAACAATTGTAACATTAATAATAATAATAATATTAATGATTATAATCTGTTCGTTATTGGATACAGCAATATCAGTTTATTTCTAAATTCATAATGGTTGATTTATTCCTGAAATAATATTAATAATGATAATTATTATTACAACACAAGCTTATTTCTAAATTGAAGCTATAAGATATAAAATTATATCAGAAGATTAATTTTTGATTAATTTTCATATTTTCTGTAAGTATTATTACAAATTAGTAATTTTGTTAATATAATCTTCTAAAAAAATTGAATAAAAAGCAGGTATGGTGGGACAAATTGGAAGGATAAAACAATGAGTCAGTAAATAAATTTAAAGTCTGTTTTCTGTAAATTTCTGTTTTCAGAAAGACTCTTTTGACCAATATTGCGAATCATTACACAATTATTTAGGCAGTTGTCTAGGTGTCTGGGAAGTCTTTAAGGAAGATCTTTTCTTTCTTTTTTTTTTCTAATTAAAAAAAAAAATTAAAGAAACAAAATCAAAACATGCCATTTACCCAAACCTCTTCATCTACCAAAAACAAAAAAAAAAAAAAACAAGGCTGGGGTGAAACCCCTTCCGCCATACAAAGTCCCTGCAATTATCTACAGCCAAGGTGTACCTTACCTATCATCAAGTTATCTCTTCTCTCTGCCTCTTTCTCTCATGTGTGTGTGTGTGTGTGTGTGTGTGTGTGTGACTTTATCTACCTATATATCTTCTTCTACAAGTCTCTCTCTCTTTTACAAGTGCTAATACTTATGGCAGCTGGAGCATGCAACCTGTTCCCCTCTTGTACTGTATCGTTCTTTATCTTTTCTTCCCCCACTATCTGCTCAATACGTGGTGGGTGGACTGGTGGAATGATAACTAATTTTTTCCATTAATTTACAAAATATCCTTAATTACCAAATCATAAAGGTTTATTGTAATATCGACCTCTTGGTGGATATCCTATCTAATATATACACATATACATACATATAAACATACACATGCCTACACAGACTCAGTGGATAATATGATCTCAAATACAATAAATCTGAATACAATGGGATAGTTATGGCTAGAAAACCTTTTAATCACAGTTCTGTTTCTTCAGGGCTGATCTGGGGCTTATACCATCACCACAACAACACAGTTCTTTCTACCATAAATTTACCCTGGATAAAGTATTCAATATCCTATCCAGATGATATTGTTATATAGATATTGTGAAATGCTAGCAAAATGGTCTGATCAATCCAATACAATATATTTAGGTGGTAGACTTTATTCATCACCCAGTTTAACACCATCACCCAACTTAGCCTTCATGTGCTTTTAGTGGTGTCCATTCTGATGAAAAGAGCTAGGCCCAGGCTCTCAGTTTAAAATAAGCTACAACTTCAAAGGTTCATAGGACCTTCAAACATGTTACGCCCTTGAAAATCAGGATCATCTAAAAAGTTTCGTACTCTGAAGAGTTCATTAGGATAGCTACCCTTCATGAAAAATTTTTAATATAGTCATGAAAATTTTTTTATATTTCCTGTTTAGTAGCAATCGTTTTTGTTTTCTTTTGTCTTCGCTTCTGTTTTTGTAGATATTCAGCAACAGGATAGATAGATTGTTAGATAAACTGTTTAACTCCCAGCTTTTAGATCAGAAGTTCATATCAGCTTCATATAACTCTCTGTTTTTTGTTTCTATACATAACACTTTATTTTACATGGCTTCAGAATTGGCCTTGTCATAGGATACATTGTCTAATTTTGATTACAGTTTCCCAATGATAGTCCTTCTGTTAACCCCTATTCCATCAAAAGACAGGACCATCCACCCACCACAACACAGATATTTTCTTCAAGTACAATAAATTACAATCAATAATCTTGTTATGCAACCCTCTTTCAATCTTCCCAGATTCTTCAATCTTTCAGTCACTCTATAAAAGCTCTAGTTTTTCCCATCCCTAAATGAAAATCTCTCTTGATAACACATAAAAAATTACAGTACTATTACAGAGAGTTCTAATACATGTAATATAGTAAATTAAAATAAATTTTGCCAACTGAGATTTTCAAAGTAAATTGACAGAAAAAAATCTCCTTCAAGCAATTATGCATAACCCTTTTGATACCAACTCACCTGGTACTGCCCCTGGATATATTTTAGAACCTTTTAAAGTGGTTTACATTATAATCTTCCATCAAAATATCATGTTAATTTATGTTTCAAAACACCAGCTTAATAATGACAAAGTTATTTTACTAATTTCTTCATTAAGCTCAAAATTAATTGAGACCAAGTCAGAGTATTTCAACAGAAAAATGGTGATAAAAGTGTTACATTCTAAAACCATCAAAGGAAGTAGATAATCCTAATAAGATCTGTTAAGTGAAGCTGTTGAACAACGGAGGTTTTCAGCAAGCCTTCTTGCTGAACACTCCACTACTGTACAATCATTAATCATATTTCTAAAACAATCTACACAGCTCAATGAATTGGAAGAAAACAAGTTGAAGTAACAAAAAGAAGATTAGTGGTGTGACAGAGGGTATAGTGTGCTAGACTGAGTAAGTAGAAACCTTGTAGTATTTACTTACACAAGTTAAACATTTTGAATTTAAAACCTTCTAAGTCGGATCAGCTTTGCCTTTCATTTATAGGTCAATAGAATAAATACTAGTCATATAATGAGGTTCATTTGATCAGCTATACTTTTGAAATGTGTGTCCTGATGATCATACAAGAAATCAAGATAAAGGGAGGGTGGTTCAAATACTATAATGGTGGATTAAGCTAAGCAGTTTGTCCAATTATATTATATTCTAAGCTGAAATCATACCAGTGATAACTTTACTTTCCATTCCTCCTGGCCGAAATTAAAAATATGTATATTTCTTGGATTGAATCAACCACCCATCACATTCTAGTCATACACCAGCTTTCATAAAATTTAGTTGTGTTCCTTTATACTCTGAGTATTTCCTACTGAGTCAATTTTGAACTAAATTTTATTTAGTCAAAGCTGAAAATATTTCTCCAAATCATTGTACACTGACAGTATGGTTCTTACATTAGAAGGTATCTCAGCATAAAACATTCCATAGTTTGTGGTACTGCACTACTTCTTGTTAAATATGTTAAATAAACACCTTGGTTGGGTTCAAGCCCCACCTGTAGTGGATTTGGCTTTCATCCCTCCAAGTAAAGGAAAGATGTTCCAGAATCTCTAGTAACTTATTCCAATGAGCAGCAGCCTTCAGATGACTAAGCTATAATCCCTAGATTTTTCATTATTTAATATACAGTCTTTTACATGTTACATGGCCCTATAGTCAATAAATACTTCCATAATTTCTATCACAGCTATAATATTTTAACCATACATCAATACCAATTGTATGACTAAACAACATAAGTGGTTAATTTTTCTAATCTACAGAGAAATAAGTAAATTTGACATGTTTGTATGTCTACTAAATAGGTTTACATATATCATATTTTGATACTGTGTGGATTGAGTTCTCTCTTTAAATAAAATCTTAAACACTAATACGCAAATAAGTGGCCTCCAGAAATCTGAAGATACTGGATTTGATGCAGACATAAATGGATCAGCCACTAGTGTCTCTGGGATTGGTCAAGTATTGTAGACATCTCTGATAAGACTCCAATAAGAGTTAGAAATTGATTGAGGTTGTTCATAATTTTATTTTAATCTACATAGAAATAGATAGAATTGATATGCTTGGATGTTGGCCATGTGAGATTATATATATTATATCATATCTTGATACATTGTGAACAGGCTTCTCTGATGACAGGTCACTGACATTAAATAAAGTTAAACACTATTGGTAGGCAAATTAACATCACCAGTTCTCTGAAGCTACTAGATTTGATGTGTATGTGTAAATAGAATGGTTATTTGTTTCTCTGGGATTGGTCAAGATATATCTGACAAGACCCTCCACCAATAAGGATTAAAAATCAATTAAAAGTGTTCATTTTTTTCTTTTTCCATTCTCCAGAGATATAGTTAAGTTTGACAGATTTGTATGGCTACACTTAGGTTTGCATATATAGAGAACCAACCAAATTATCTAAATAGGACTTTGGAGTTTTGGAGTGTTAGGACATTCTTATTAATTATTGGCAAAAGTGGAATTTGGGCAGATTGAGGGTTTCATAGTTCTTCATCTGTAGAAAATATATCTTCATAATATGGAATTACTACAAACATAATGCCACTTCTGAGACACATATGTACTTCATACAAGCTGTCTAGCTCTGTTACATATCTTCAAATAACAACAACAGTAGCAGCAAAAATTAAAAAAAAAAATTATGGGTGCAATAAACCAAACAGCAAAAGCTAAGTTTCAAACCACAGTGTGTGTGTGTGTGTGTGTGTGTGTGCATAATGTATTTTGTTAGTAACGCCATGTACTTGATTTTATAATCTTGTATAATCAATAAAATATTGATGCTTTTCTGATTGAAAGAAATAATATCAGGTGACTGAAAATGCCAATCTGTGATGGAGAAACCGTCCAATGTTTTTGAAGGTCATTCAATGTGATTGAAGCCCACTCAATGTGATTGAAGACCACTCAATGTGAGCAAAGAAAACATAATGCAAGCTTAAATTATATACAAATTGTAATCCATATCCTGATATCGAAAACCACAATTTATGAGCCACATCAAAACACTTCAACTGTAAATCAGATCTTGCAATCTTAATCGTTAATCTGTGATTATAAATCATGAAATGTGAACCACAACCACTCACTGTGACTGACAAATATACATTGTTACCGAAAACCAGACACCAATTCACAACCACATTCAGTGAATCACTGTGATTTACTGAAATACAAATCCAAATGATGGGTCCTTCAACTACACAATGTGAGTTCAAAAGCACATTGTAACCCATAATTATTCATTGGAACCTCTCACATTTTGATCCACAATCACACAATGTGATGTACAATTACTGTGACAAAAACCACACATAGTAACCAAAATCCACACATTGTGAATAACAACCACACACTGTGACCCAAATCCACACAGTGATCCATCATCACATTGCATGACTCACAACTACATACTGTGATCCAAAACCATATACTGTAACAAACACTGATTTGAAGGCTAAAACACATGACTTGTAACATTAAATGCTGTACAAACCATAGTCAAATTTTTGTGGTCCACAACCATCTGGTGCTTGAAGATTGCAAGCTGAGTTTCCGAACCATACAGACACAACAAACAAATCCCATATGGTTGTCAAAGTAAATGTTGTGAAATTTAATAATATATAAGGTAGATGAGTCAAACACTGAAAATGGCACAGCAACATAAATACAGCCATATAATAATTGAGTCAATACACTTACATTTCATCACACACACCATATTCTCGTTCACATGCATTCAGCTGAATACAATACATAATAGATCACAAACACACCTACCACAAAATCATAGTAAAACACATGCTCATCATCTTAACACTATACACAATACATGTACAACACATACATCACATAGACACACGCTCAGCCAATCACCCTAAACAAAAAGATATATGCTGTACCTCAGAAAATGTAGAGTTTATAAGATATACATGTAAGATTTAGAGTCCTCATTAAAATAATGTTTATAAACGTTACTGTTTTTCTGTGGTTCAAAATTTCTCAGTAGAAGCTAAGCAAGAAATAATTAAGGAACCCATTGATAACCATTAGGGTAAGGTCCAGAATAATCCTAGATAATTTTGCATGTTTTCCACTTTTTCCAAGACTTGAATATTTAAATATTTGGCATGAATTCTTGTACTTGATATTATCTTCTATCACATTATCATTGACATCTTTAAAACATAAATTTTCAAAAGTTTACAACTACACCATATTTCAACATGTTCAAACACCAATTACTTTTGGTAGGAGTGGTCTTATTCCTGAATATATATATATATATATATATATATATATATATATATATATATATATA
>NC_068992.1:47699770-47703833 GCF_001194135.2 Octopus bimaculoides
TATATATATATATATATATATATATATATATATATATATATGCCAAAGAATAAGGCTTCTGATATGGATCAGTGTAATAACTATACTGATTAAAATATGGTGTAAATGTAAAATATACACTTTAAAAATAAGATATATATTCCAAAAAATTAGAATCTTCCAAAGAAAAAAAAAACAAAATGGAAACCCTAGTGATTTAGCTGACTTGAGCAGGGATGAAAAGTGGGTGGATGCTGTTTTTGTCCAGTTATCTACCTTGGAAATGGAATAAGGTGATGTTTATACCAGTTCCAAAGCAATCTGCAATGTAAGTCAATTGAAGCATTTTAACTGCAGTATTGGAATTGTAATCTGTGAAAATTGTAGATTGTCAGAGACTTCCTTCCTGATCTACTGTAGTAGACTTCACCATCATGGTTCCCTCTTTCTTGCGTATAACTGTGAACTCTACCAATCTCAGGCCCATAGACGACTGAGCCACTGAGAGTGAAGTGCCTCACAGTGGTGGTTAGACTGACCTCAGCAACTGATCTCTAGGTATGGTGCAGGGTACTTTATTAAACTACCCAGTAGGAGGAGATGGTGAATGCTTTGAAGAATTGATCTAACAAGTATTAGTGCTACACCATCATTGTCATGTGACTGAAGACTCTCACTTCGGATTCATTTGTACCAGATTGTGAGTTCATATATAGCCAAGTGGTTAGAGTATTGACCTCTTGATCATAAGGTGAGTGAGTCAATTCCTGGTTTGAGCAGTACATCATGTGTTTAAGTAAGGCACTTTATCTCATGTTGGTCCCATATTCTCAGCTGAGAATGAGCACCAGCAGAGGGTTGGTGCAGCTGTTGTCTCTTCAGCAGTTACAACCTTGCTGTCCCAATGATTCAAAAATAGAAGCACCCGGAAGTTATCTCTGCCACTCCACAACACTAAGCACCTATAACAATTAATGAAATTGTGGTACTTTACTACAAAGCCATACTCATTTGAGAGTGATGTCTGTGCATGCTGGTGCCAAATATTTTACAGTAACATCTTTTAATTTCACTCAGCCTTGAATTTTTGTAAGCTTATTTTTAGTAAAGTTTGTTCTTGTGTGAAAACAAAACACTATTATTCCACTGAAGGTTTTTAGATTCATTTCTACTATATTCCTGTCTATAACAGCATCTGATTCATCTTCTTCTGTGGATTAGTTTCAAGTGAAAACAGAGCAGTCTTGTACTGCTGGTGGTTTTAGTACCCTTCTGCAATATTTGTTGGTTAATTCCTCTCAAAATCTCCTTTTTTTTTTCTTTTCTTTATTAATTAATTAGTGTGAGCTGGCCTTCAGCAGAAAATTGGATAAATTTATGTCATATTATAATAATGTCTATTGAAATCCACCTCAAATCTGATTTTTGTTTCGAGCAAAGTTTGAACTAGGATAAAAATGGAATGCTATTACACTAATGAAGATTGAACCATTGAATTTGTTTGTGTCAGGCAGATAACAATAAAATTAGTCCTTCTTTCAAAATTTAGTTCAGTGTTATTGGATGAAAACAAGTATTTTTTCATTTCGTAATTCAAAATATTTTTCCGCCAGGAATATAAAGAAATTTCAGAAAAGAGGAGTCAATTACCTCTAACCAAACTGACGTGAACCAAACCAGTAATATGCTGGAGTCTAATTGAATCAATTCATAAACCACCTCCACCACCAGCACCACCACTACTATCTACCCACCTCTCTTCATGATATTTGGCCCAGTGCCTAGTCCGAAGAAACCGAAATGCAAAAGAAATCAATAATAGCAGGAATGGTTTTCACAAGTCTACAAGCAACAACACAACTGGAGAAGAATATATTTAAAGAGATGGAAAAAAAAAACAACAACTACAATAACAACAGCAACAACAACAGCAATATAAACTGCAGCAAGCAACAAAATATAATAAATTGTATAAATTTTAATTTCTTTTTTCTTTTTGCAAAATAATTTAAATAAAAAATATAAAACTAAAGAGAAACAGAATACATACTTATTATTATTATTATTATTATTATTATCATTATTATTATTAGTATTCAAAATTCTTTTTTCTTTTAAAAAATTTTTTTTAAATATTTTCAATATGTTTGTGTTAATGTTTTCATTTCTGATTGTTATTTTTTAATATATATTTTTCAATCGTTTTTCTTTTCTCAGTAGAGTTCATATAAAAATTTAGAGAGAGGGGAAGGAAAGAGAGAGTGAGAGAGGGAAAGCGGGAAGAAGGCACACAGAGATATAGAAATATATATATTTATGCAGAAAGAGAGAGAGAGAGAGAGGGTGTGGGGGGGGGGCACAGAGATAGCGAGAGAAATACAATATTAAAGAGATTTAAAAAGAAATCATAAAAGACATTTAAAAAAAACCAGGCATGTGAAATTATTTTTGCTTCGGGGAGGACATTTAAAAGTTGATGGCATTGTCATTTAAAATTTTTTTTTCTATCTGGAATAAAAGAAAGAAAGAAAGAAAGAAGAACGAACGAAAGAAAGATCTTAATAACAACAATATAAACAGCAATAGTAAAAACAACAATGATAACAGCAACAAAACTAAGTAAAAAGATAAAAACTGTTAACAAAAACAGCCAAATTAACCCAAAATAAATTTTTATGTATATTATAGTTCTCCAGGCCATAACAGAGGAGTTTAAGACCAATTGTCTGTAGGAACTCCTGTATGCTGATAACCTACATCCTATAGCTGATTCTGTTGAAGATTTAGAAAAGAAATTCCAAATGTAAAAGCAAAGCCTAGAATTGAGAAACCTCAAAATAAATCTAGCAATGACAACAATTTTAGTTTGCAGTATAGAAAGCAGAACTCTACTACTATCAAGAAAGTGGCCATGCTTGATATTTAGAAAAAGGTGAGGAGGTACTCGGTACAGTGTACATGTTGTAAACTAAAAGTGTGAAAGAGAAAGAGAAAGAGATAGTGGGATCACATGGGATCACATGCAGGTTGACAGAGAATAAAGACTTCACATGTAGCAGATGCAAGAGTACTTAGTAGTAAAAGCACTAATGAAATAAATTCTCTCAAAATGCTTGAGGTGTTCCAAAGAAGATAATAGCTTCTTTTACCTAAGCTGGGGTTTCAAATAGAAGGGGAGTTGTGAGGATTGAAAACAGGACAAATTGCCAGGTTTTAAACCCATAACATTTGCCGAACACCATGGTGGAGAATGAGGAATTTTATGGATGATGTCTGGTTTTATCTCCTTAATAAGGAAGAAGAGGGGAAGATTATTTCCAAAAAATTTTGATGGAGATGGGAAGGAGGTGGCCTGGCTTTCATCAGTTTGAGAACTATTGTTTAAGAAGGTCAAATTAGCAGAGAAGGAAAATGTTGAGAAAATATAGTAACCAGAACCAAAATGATATGAACAATGCTATTACTTCTTCAGGCAAAAGAAAAATTCTCTTTCAGAGTGAAGGGCAGATTTTATGATACTTGTGTATGAAGTGAAATGTTGCATGATAGTGAAATATGAGTAATGAATGTGAGGGATACGTGAACGCTGGATAGAAATGAAACAAGCAAGCTCCATGGGATGTGTAAATTAAGAGGGCATAAACAACAAGGCACTGATGAGTTATGAGAAAAACTGGACATAAGAGGAATAAGACACAGCATACAAGAGAGAAGATTGCACTGGTACAGACATGTGAGATATATGAAAACTGACAGTCGGGTAAAGAGGTGCCAAGGAAACCAAGTGGAAGGGACCTGAAGAAGAGAAAGTCCAAGGCAGGCACAGGATGAAGTAGCAAGGCACTGAAATGGAAGAAAATCCATCCACTTTATGCAAGCCTAAGAAGACAGATGCAAAAATGCTGATGATGATGATGACGTGTATGCATATATTATGTATGTGCACAGACATTTATGTGTATGTGAGAAAGAGAGACAAGAAAAAGAGTGTATATACATGCACATTTTACGTGTGTGTTTATCTATCTATCTCTCTCTCTCTCTCTCTCTCTATATATATATATATATATATATATATATATAT
>NC_068992.1:47704559-47716741 GCF_001194135.2 Octopus bimaculoides
TAAAGAATTAGGTATTGGCATCTATTCAATAGATATGTAGTTTATATTTGGCATGTTGGTAGAGGGTGGAGTTATCATGGGGGAGTATATGATATACATAAAGACAAAGCGACCATATATATATATATATATATATATATACATATATATATGAATGAACGTAAAAGTGTGTGTGTATATATATATATATATATATATATATACACGCTTTTACAATACATACATTCATATAAATATATGCACACACTCACACACACGCACGCACACACACACACACACACACACACCTTAGTCACGTGCTTGTGTGTTTGTGAGTGTATAAAGATATATCTGTAAATATAATTGTTGCTGCTGCTACTGTTGTTGTTGTTTCTCCCCTTCGCACACATTGACTCCTAATTTAACCATTGCTATAATCAGTGACATTCCAGCTGTGATCATCCCATCTATTTTTTAATGTCTTTTTTTTTAAATCTTAACCCTTGCATATCTTAGCCTACCATATCCTAAATGTGCTTCCTTTATTTAAAATGTTAACATCTCATTAAAAAAAAATTTACTAGTTTTTAGCAGGTCAAGTAACTAGGGACAAGCACTGACATTGATTCTTGGGGAATATATGTTTGGAGGACCCACTGATAACTGATTTCTATGCTCATTGTACTGGTTACCGTTCCACTGCTACCATCAGTACTGTCATCACATGGCTATATCAACAGAGTCTGTTCTACTGCAATTATTTCAGACTCAATCTCAAGTCTGAGAATAACAGCATATCCTAAAAAACAAACAACACCATTCATATAGTTTCGTTAACCTACACTTTGTCTGATCCATGCAAGCATGGAAAATTGGTCGCTAAAACGATTGACAATGATGATGATGAAGAGGAGGAAGAAGAGATGGGGCAAGGGTAGGTTAAAGAACTGATGAAATAATCAAATTCAATTTATTTATATACATGCTTATTTTTTTGTGTATATTTGAGTGTGTGTGTGTGTGTGTGTGTGTGTGTGTATATGTGTGTGTGTGTGTGTGTATGTGTGTGTGTGTGTGTATGAATGTTTGCAGCATGTATTATGTATGCATCCATGTATTTATGTCTGCATGTGTGTATGTATATAAGCGTTTGGCAGTAAATATTTATATAAATATGTGTAAGTAGTTCATTATAAGTGTGTATGAAAATGTGATTGAAGAAAAAAATTAACATAAGACGAACGAAAGTAACAGAAGCAAAATATTTGAAAAACAGCATAAAACAATTCTACCATTTCCTGTGTGAGACTAATCATTGAAACCTTTTCAAATCCACTTTCACAAAACCCTTTACACTGTTGGTTTATGAGCACAAGAAGAAAATTTATAGCATCACTTTGACACCATATTCTTTAGATAATCTGGTATACATGTTGCTTCTTTCAATATTAAATTTAGCGTATCAACAAAATGGCTGAAGGAAAATGCATCAGCAGTGTGTTCTGCATACTAAATACAGAAATGGAAAAGTCTGACGTATGGAATAGATTGAGGAAAAATTTCAATGAACCAAGATTATTGAAGAGATTAGTAAACAAAACTACCAGTAGGTGCATTCAATGTCTAAAAATAACAAGTAATGGAGATAACTCTGGTGAATTTTTCCCAATTTAGATTGCAGTATATCTAGTCGTTAAAGTTAGACATGTTTCTGTGCTATTTGACCACTTCAGCTAAACATATTCTATTTAGTTGACAACACTGTCCCTGATCAATACACACACACACGTATGTATATGTATATGCACATATATATATATATATATATATATGGGAGAATATACAAATAATAACAACAGACGAGGACAGGTGGTGTAAATAACAAAAGTATATTTTAGTATGACGCTCGGGAATACGGAAAGTCTTTGACGTTTTGAGCTACGCTCTTCAACAGAAAGAATACGGAGACAAGGAGAAAAACACGGAGAAAAAAAAATTGAATAGTGTTCAGTCAACGGTCAATCATATATATATATATAAGTTAAAAAAAACACAAAAAACAATAACAAAAAAACAACAAAGTGAGGACGTGATACGGATAGTGTTATTGGACGCTCGGGAAAGGAAAGAGAGAGTGCATGTCGTTTCGGGCGTAGCCCTTCGTCGGAAAGATGGAAAGTTTGGAGAATGGAAAAACGGAGAAAGAGGAAAATGGTACCGATGCCCACGAGGTATATATATATATATATATATATATATATATACATATAGTGTAGGTGTCAGTTAGAGGAGTTTAATACCTCTAAGGGATAATTAGATCCAAAGTTGCTCCTGGTTATTAGCTGGGTAGGTAAATACGTATATATATAAAAATATATATGTATATAAATATAAATGATAGAAATGCATTTATTTTGTACCAAGGGAAGGTATTTCCCTGTGAACAGATCAACTGATATCTCTGCACTTTTGAAGATGAGTGGAATAAAACTTCCTTACTTCAAAAAAACTGATAAAAATCTGACTGGAAAAGCATGCATCTTGAAAAGAATGCCACAATAATATGTACTCATTTAATCCATACTGACATGAAAAAGCAGATGTAAATATGAATGAAGCAGCCAACTAATGTTGTTGTTTAGCTCTAGGTCAGCCCAAACCAAGCATGTTTATCCACAAAGGCATTCCAAACTTAACTGATGCACCTTTATAAGGGTCTGTTAAACTTAACATTACCTAATTTTCTTTTCTTTACTAGGTGATTAAGGAATTTTAGCTGTTGTTTCTAGTAGGTTTGTTGAGCACATATTGTCCCACTTTGATTCAAGCTGATATATAACAGTGAAATACTAGGGAAGATTTAATCAACTTTACTTCTTCCCCTAAAATTTGTAGCCATGTGATATGGTAATAAATTCCTAATTACCGTTTTTTATTTATTAAAATATTTCCCTTGGTATCAATTTATGAAAATATGGCTGGTTTTTATAAATATGGAATTTCAAATTGAAAGAAACTTGAAATTTTTTTTTTTTTTTCAATTAAAATGAAATCTGAATTGTGTTGTCTGTTTAAAACTGATAAACTCAGGGATTTCTAAATTATTCGAGGGTTTTGAGTTTAGTTTTCTATTTATAGATGAAAACAGAAGAGTTAGCATCAAAGGGAGTGAATCCTGTTGAATAGTTAATATAGAGCTTTGAAATCAATGCCTGACAAGTATTTTCTTGAATTCCTTATGTGTTTTCAGACTCTCCTATTACAACCTTCTATCTTAAAAAGTGAGGGACACAGAAGATAATGCAGTCCTAGATATGCATTGCCACCCAAGAGAAGGATAGGTGTATGTGTGCGTGTGTGAGGGGGGACATGACTAGAATACCTTTGATCATCGGTCTGTTCAGTCAGTGCTGATATGGGGCTGTGCAATATCAGCAGTGACAATGGCAACAACAGCAACAAATTAAAGACAAAAACAACATGAATAAGAAGAACAGCAACAACAAGAACAACAACAATGACTCTAGCAGCAGTGATAACAACAACATGCCTTTCATTGATTCAGAGTTTTGCATGAACTGGGACAATTCAATTGATCTGTGACCATGTATCAATGGAACAAATCAATCAATACTACATGAATATAACGATGTTATAATGATGACTATAATGAATATAATGATGATTCCATGAATGGAAATTAAAATTAGAAATAAATACCGAATGCTGGAGGATTAATGTCTTTGTAGAATTTTATTTAATCCATCCCTGACCAGAGGCCCAAATCTGCTGCTGTTGTTGCTGCTGCTGCTACAACCACTGTTGACTCCTGTTACTATTCCAAAGTGGCTGATATAATAAGTACCAATCATATAGTATGATCGGTTCCAACAACTATGGAATTGGTCATCCTGTAACTTAATGCTATCAGTGACATTATGAAAGAAAAGACCTTGTGGTATTACAGGTCATATTTTCTTTGCATGCTAGGTGTGGGTAGCCATGCAAAGCCCTCTGTAGGAACCTGCACTTCCCCCCTCTCTTCTCGTAGCAATTCTCTCATCCCCCATCCCCTAGCATGAAGCTGACCTTCCCCACCTTTCTCAGAGCTCAATGGTGCAGGTAGCATGAAAAAACAAACTCAATCCATGTTGTAAAGTGGTTGGTGTTAGGAAGGACATCCTGTTGTAAAAAAGAAAAACATGTCAAAGCTGATATTGGCACTCAATGTAGTCCTTGGACACATCAGTTCCAGTCAAACCATCCAATCCATTCCAACAATGAACATGGATGCTAAATTATGATGATGAGTGCAATACTGTAAGCCACGCCCTTTCATGGAAATGGTTTTGAGGAATTAGGGTGGTGTATGGTAAGGTACATAAGAATGAGGCCAGGAAGAAGGAGAAGGATCCATGCATCATAAGATCCCCATCTGCACTCTGGGCCCCTTGCATACTCTCCCTACATTTCTACCACTGATCTCACCATGGTACTATAAGTTCATACCAGAACAATGGACATCCACCCTACTACATTATACATTTATGTCGTAACACTACAGCTACATACTCTACATCTGTACCACAATACTATAAACTGGCACTTTGTTGGCTACAATGATGAGGGCTCCAGTTGATCTGATCAACAGAAGAGCCTGCTTGTGAAATCAACGTGCAAGGGGCTGAGCACTCTACAGACGCACGTAATCCTTAAAGTAGTTCTCAGGAAGATTCAGCATGGCACAGAATGTGACGTGGTCGGCCCTTTGAATTACAGGTACAACTCATTTTTGCCGGTTGAGTAGATTCGAGCAATGTGAAATAAAGTGTCTTGCTCAAGGACACAATATGCCACCAGGAACCAATCTCACCACCTTATGATTGTAAACCAAATACACTGACCCCTAAGCTATATATCTTCACCACAATTCTATATAGGTCCGTACCTTAATACTATATTCAATATTCAAATATTAGCATTTCGTTATTTATTTTCTCAAACTTTTATTTAGTAAACACATATTGTAAGAAATATTTTTAATTTCTTTTTCATTAAAAATCTCTTTGAAACAAACAACAAATAATGTCACCATGATAATTCCAGTTAGTAGGAATTATTTACTAAAAGACTTGTCCTTGGATGACAAAGAGAAATTCTGAGGTTTATATCTCTTCCACTCGGTAACTCTCCCACCAAATCATTCTTACATCCAGTTGCTCTCCACTCAGTTTCTCACTAATCTAATCTTTCACTCATCCACTCACCAAGTCTTTCTCTTAGTCAAATCCCACTCTCTCACTTATCCAGTTTCTCTCACCTTATCTCACTCACTCAGTCACTTGCCCCAATCAGTTTCCCTCCCACCTAGTCACTCTCTCATACAGCCATTCATCTACCCTGTACTTCACCCATTGACTTACCCACATCCAATCTCTCAGCCACCCTGTCTCCCTAACACATTCTATCTCCCACCTAATTTCTCTTCTACTCCATCGTTCACCAGCCCAATCTCTCTCCCACCCTGCCTCTCTCCCACCCAATCATTCCCCACTCAGCCACCCACCCAATCTCCTATTCACCCTTCCATTCCTCCCCCCACCTCATAATTCACCACTCAGTCATTCAACCACTCAATCACTTACCCACCCAATCTCGCATCCACCCAATCTTTCAGCCACCCAGGCTCCAACACTAAATTCACACAGCTGCCAACCTCTCACTAATGACGCTATTACTGCTGCTAACACAACTTATCGAACACATTAACTGAACTGTTTGTGAAACAAAACTATAATCGGTAAACTAGAGACTGACTGCAATTGTCCATTGCACAGGTGCATGAGTGCATCTGGTGTGTTTAGTGCATGTGCAGGGCTGATTAGAAATTCATTTTCGAAAATAAAATTAAAAATTACAAGACACTCAAAGCAGAAGCAGCAGGAACGACAACAATAATAACTAAAGAAATTTAAGAACAACAATAACTGATTCTACAGACCATAATCTACAGAACCATCATTGCTTTAGATTATACCACATTTTAGAACATTCCGGCATATATGTATGCATGATGTGTTTATATATAGTTTCCTCTCTCAATATATACATAGATATATTATATCACATGATATATATTAAAGATATGTTAACATATATATTCATGTATGTATATAAATTACATGTATATACAAAGATATACTTATATTCTTGGATGCATGCATATTACATGTATATATATTGTATACATGTATGTATAGGAATAAAAAGCATATGTACATACATATATGCATATATAAGTTAATTTTAGGGTTGTTATTTTCAAGGAATTTAAGAAATAACAACAGAATATTTACAGATAGGGGGACACAAAATTAGCAGTAGGGACAAAATTTATTGCAGAATTAGACAAGGGCATATAAAACTTATTTTATATGTATATGAACTTATTTCATATCTATCTATCTATCTATATATATATATATATATATGTATATATATATATATATATATATATATATATATATATATATATATTTATATTTATTTATTTATGAAAAACAAGAACAAAAATGCTACTTTCTTAAAATTGGGTATATTTTAATTTTCCTTTTATATGAATGCATTTACATGTTTCAGTTTTTGAAAAACCTTTTTACGTTCTTGTTTTTCATAAATACTTACTTACTCGTATGTTACCTCTACACATTTTTTCAAGTATATATACATATATATATATTTGTATATATACGTATATAAAGTCGCAGATGTGGGCGTGCGATATGAAGCTTGCTTTCCAGCCATTTGGTTCTGGTTCAGTCTCACAGCATGGCACCTTGGGCAATACCATTTAGTCTAGCTTTGGCCCAACCAAAGCCTTTTAAGTGGATTCAGTAGACAGAAACTGAAAGAAGCCTATTTTGTGTGTGTGTGTGTGTGTGTGTATTTGTTTTTCTCTGTTGGTTTGTCCACAACCCTATAACCTAGTGGTTTGGCAAAAGAGACCAATACAAAATGTCTGAGGGCAATTTGTTTGACAAAAGCCCCTGAAGGCAGTACACTAACATGGCTGCAATCCAAGAATGAAACAAGTGAAAGATAAAATATAATATAGTACAATATAACATATACACACATATATATGTGTGTGTGTATATATATGTATGTATGTGTTTGTGATCTTGCAATCCAATAATGTACAGAGGGCTCATTACTGATTCTTGTTCATTAAGTCCAAAACTGGGCTGCAATGGCATATCACAGTGCACAAGAATGCCATTCTATGGACAGACCTAATCAATCTTTCAGACAAGCTGTGTGTATGTGTGTTTTGTTTTTCTTTTCTCTTTTTTTTTTCTAAAGTTAATGTTTGCTCTAGGGCTTGTAAATCATCAGTTGGTCCCTCTGAACATATGGGCTTGGTGAAAGTGAACATAAATGAACAGGACAATGAATAATGAGAGAGCTTTCAGCTGACAAGATAAACCAATCATTATACATAAATACATACATATATATATATATATATATATATATATATATATATACAAATATGTGTGTGTATACTCAAAGGTGTTAGTTCAAAGAACTAATTAAGTGTCAGATATAATAAAGTGCTCTAAGCAATTTATACTGAGTTTATATATTTTCATTAAGATGAGTGCAACAAATTTGCAAATATTGTTTCCCTTTCAGTTGACTTTAACAAGCACTGGAGATCATTCTACAAGTTATCCATATATCGTGCGTGCGTGTGTGTGTGCATGTGTGAGTGTGTACGTGTGTGCATGAAAATAGAGACAGGTATGACTGTGTCGTTAAGAAGCTTGCTTCTCAAACATGTGGTCTTAGGTTCAGTCTCACTACGTTTTCTATAAGTGCAGAAAATAAAAGCAGGTTGGGAAGCATATACATCAATAAAAGATGTGCTCAAAATACATGCATGTATGCATATATATATATATATGTGTGTGTGTGTGTGTGTGTGTGTGTATGTATGTGTGCACACACAAACAATATTATGTGGTAAAGCTTCAACAAGTAGAATAGAACTTGATCAGCTAAAAAACAAAAAAAAAATAGGCAACTGACAGATGGTCTTGTTCTCAGCTTGGCTAGGTAAATTAATGTTTAGACCAGGAAACCTTGGGTAGCTGTATTTAACAAGACTTGTGGCCTTATTATAACATGATATATATATATATTTTGGCACAAGGCCAGCAATTTTGGGGGAAGGGGTAGGGGTAAGTCAATTACATCAACCCCAGTATGTAACTGTTACTTATTATATCAACTTTGAGTGGATGAAAGCAAAGTCAAACCTTGGTGAAATTTGAACTCAAAACATGAGGACGAATGAAATGCCACTATGCATTTGCCTGGCATGCTGATGATTCTGCCAGCTTACCACCTTTAAAGGGAGGTAATTAGGTTGTGTTTATGTTCATAAGCTAAAGGGCTAAATGATGAAATCTAGAAATTTAGGAAAGAAGTATTAGGAATGGAGAAAAAATGGGTAATGAATAAATTAGACAATTAATTAATTAATCGGTTAATTATTGGATTGAATAATAACATTTATGTTATAGTGCTTAAGCAAATTATAGGATGGTTTGGTGTGGTCTTACTAGGAAAGTTATTTAATGTGTAAATTAAAATGAATTAAATTAATTTAAAGATAAGAAAAACATGAGAGAAGGGAACATTTGGAAAAAAAACTTGCATGAAAGAATTTATTCCTCAAACACTGAAGGAGGAAAATATCCTTAAACATTACCTTAAATGTAAAATATTTTTTTTAGCATTATTTAGTTAAGTGGAAGTGGGAGTGGGGGACCAATTCTGAGCTTCTAAATCCTTTAAAACATTTAGAAAATTGTGAATGAGTGATAATTATAGTGTGCAACATAATTAGAAATAGTGGAGGTGTTGTGAAGAAGCTTTATAGATTAAAAAAGAAAAAATGGGAGTTAAATATAAATAAACTGGCACAGGCATGACTAAGAAGTGAATCATGTAGATTTGGGTTCAATCCTTCTGCACACCATCTTGGGCAAAACCTTTCTGTAATAGCTCCAGAGTGGTGCCCAAATTTTGAAAGTGGATTTGGCAGTTAGAAACTGAAAGAAGACCATCAACATATATCATCCAAATAATAAAACAAAGAAATGATGAGTTACAACTGTTTTTGTACTAACTCTGCTTTTCAGCACCAGTGTACATAAAATTTTGAAGGGAAAATTTACATAATGTTAGCAATTTCAGACATTAAATGGCACTCCATGAGACTTGCATCAAAGAGCACTGATACACTGTGCATGTGTGTGTATTTTACTTATAGACAAGGTTCTAGAAGTAAAATATTTGCTTATTATCAGAAAGCTTAGATAATTCAAGAGAAACATTTTAAATTAAGTTAACCAATATTAGGTGATTAGAATGCTTGTGAGTGTAGTCAAAAAATTTATGGTAAGAGTTAACATAAGATGTTGGTTAAATTCAAGGCAACTTTTAGAAAATTAACTTTGGTCAGTTATCTTGAATCCAAAGCTCTCACAAAAAAAAGAAAGTTTTTCTAATTATACCCATAGTTTTATAATTAGAATTATGCAAAAACAAAAGTCCATCATCACATTATAATCCATTTGTGGTATCTGAGAACTTTATTTAAACGTTGTATAATAAAAGCCTATAAGGTTGCTAAATTTGACACATTCATTATCTCTCAATCTTACATCAAAAACATTAGATACATTGTTCTTTAAATCCATATACAATTGTTATAGTTCACAACTGTTTGATATACATGTAGTATAATGTTAAGTTTGGGGCCAGTAATTTTGGTAACTGATTTTGTGAATGAAATGCATCAATGAACAAACATTGTATGATTGACAGAAAATAGTCCTTACTATCACAAAACTAGAAACTTTGTGATGTTCTTATTCAGGTTTGATTTGAAATATTTATTCCTGCTAGATTATTCTGCTATAAAGGTAAGAGGGAAACAACCAGCACCCAAGGGATAAGTCTATCTAATAAATGTTTACTAATAACTCCTGTGCCAGTTGAGGTGAGGTTTATTAATTTAATTGCTCCCTACATATTTAATGTATTCAATCCTAATGAGTTGAGGATATTTCCATTGTCCATATATGGATTGTATCTGCAATGCCTTTAACACCCTCTTTACAAAATATTAGCATCCTTGCATCCCTTCTTCTAACGTTTCTGTTTCCATCCTTTTATACAGATATACACACACATAAAAATAAATTCATCCATCTGTATTTTTTGCCCACTATTCGTGGGAGGGTTGTGGAGGTAGAGTCATCAGGCACCGCATCCATAGAGCCCTGTATGAAACAATTTACATTAGACTTCCACATAGATTCTCATGCATGACCAACTGAGACTACGATATTATCCAAACCGTCTTGTTCTTGGTCTACTCCTAGGTCTCCAACTGGTTGTCATGGCTTGAAGAATGTGATTCTTTCCTACAACATACTAATTACATGTCTGTTGCACTGGAGCCATAATGTCTCATTGCTGAGAAGTAGCAGCTCAGCAGACATGCATACACACATTCAAAAGAAACCAGCTTCTAGAACATCTCCAGTGCTTGATAACATAGTCTTAGACAGAATCAGAATTTGCAAAACTGTAGAACTAATTTTAGCATTTATGTGTATGTATGTGTGTGTGTGTAAATAGATTTTCACACTATAACTGCAAAAATGAGCATTGGTTTATATTAAAATAAAAAATCAGGAAATATTATGAAAATGTATGAAATGGGAAACAAAATATTTTTCAGAATTAAAAAATATTTCCTAATTTGAGTTCCGAGTTCAGTCTTACTGTGTGGCACTTCTACTATAGCCTCAAGCTAACCAACATTTTGTGAGGGGATTTGGTAGACGGAAACTGAAAGAATTCTGTTGTGTGTGTGTCTGTGTTTGTCAACCACCACTTGACAACAAGTGTTGTGTCCCCAAAACTTAACTGTTCAGCAAAAAGAAATTGGTAGAATAAGGACCAGGCTTAAAAAAAGAAGTACAGGGGTCTATTCATCCAACTAAAAATTCTTCAAGTATAGCTGCCGTCAAATGACTGAATAAGTAAAAAAGAAATCAAATCCCTTACTAACGAACTTTGTTATTAACCACTCAGTATACTCAGAGCCCTTTCAACATTGTCTGAGTAACTTTTTTGATGGCTATCGAAGTAATATTTAAATCTGAGGAGGCGTTCAGAATTTTAATCAGTTGTTTTTGTTATTTGCTGGGTTTTTTTTTATACTTGTTTTTACCTGTTTGGGATATCTGGAATCTGAACAATGAGAAGGTGGAAGATGTTCCTGAAATTCTTCCCAAGTCTGATATTGGTTGATCAACCCTTTTGAACTAAGAAATATGTCCACAATTAAACAAAGCCATGGTTCAACAGTTCTTTGAGACTCTGATAATGTGGCTGTTTGGTCATTTTTCTTCTTAGTCATAAATCTTGTAATTGCTTGATGCATTGCACTTTCAGACTAAAGATACGATCAAATTTGCAATACTTTTTCCTTGACTCTTCTCACATTTGATTGGGGTCCATTCAAATAGATTTTATCATCAAAACCAGTGTTCGACAGTTCTGCAAACTATTCTCTCAAAAGACTGGTGTGTATTCAACCATACTTATGGCCATGCTCAACTACTCTCATCCATGTAGGCTTTAAATTCACAGGAATAGTCAAAAATCTATCAATACGGTTTTAAACTCTGCTCCACCAAACTGGTTATAATTAATTGCCATATGTGAAATTCATGCAGTTCAATTTCATAATCGTACTTCAGTATATCATCATCATCATCATCATCATCGTTTAACGTCCGCTTTCCATGCTAGCATGGGTTGGACGATTTGACTGAGGACTGGTGCAACCGGATGGCTACACCAGGCTCCAATCTAATTTGGCAGAGTTTCTACAGCTGGATGCCCTTCCTAACGCCAACCACTCAGAGAGTGTAGTGGGTGCTTTTACGTGTCACACGCACGAAAACGGCCACGCTCGAAATGGTGTCTTTTATGTGCCACCCGCACAAGAGCCAGTCCAGGGGCACTGGCAACGATCTCGCTCGAAAACCCTACAAGGCCAGTCAGGCGGTACTGGCAACAGTCACGCTCAGGATGGTACATCTTATGTGCCACCC
>NC_068992.1:47716918-47720814 GCF_001194135.2 Octopus bimaculoides
ATCTCGCTCGAAAACCCTACAAGGCCAGTCAGGCGGTACTGGCAACGGTCACGCTCAGGATGGTACATCTTATGTGCCACCCACACAAGAGCCAGTCCAGGGGCACTGGCAACGATCTCACTCGAAAACCCTACAAGGCCAGTCAGGCGGTACTGGCAACAGTCACGCTCAGGATGGTACATCTTATGTGCCACCCGCACATAACAACATTGCAAATCACTTTTTCTACTTTCACCTTTCCAAATAATATTTTGAATTTACTAACTAGAAAGGACTTTTTTCACTTTCTTTCTTGGCATAGACATGACTGAGTGAGAAGAAGTTTACTCCTCAACCACATGGTTTTGTGTTCAGTTCTATGGTATAGCACCTTGGGAAAGAGGTCTTATGCTACAGTCTTGGGAAAAGATCAAGGCCTAGTGAGTAGATTTTATAAACAAAAACTGTAAGATGCCTGTCGTATGTGTGCGTGTGCGTGTGTGTGTTACTGTTGCTTTGCCTTGACATCATGGGAGAGTTGTGAGTGTCACGTTCATGTAGGCGGTGTCTTTCATTTCCAAATTTTGTGAAAATATGTCAGGTTATGGTGAAATGTTACTTCACATGGAAACAGGAAGAGCATCTGGCCATAGAAAATCTGCCACAACATACACCGTTCAACCCATGAAAGTATAGAAAAATGGATGTAATGCCGATGATGATTTGTAAAATTATTGTGTTCAGATTTTATGTCTTAGATGACAACAAATGTGTTTAGAAGAACAATTTGTTGTGTTTCCTCAGAAACTCGGTCGCTATAAGCAGTAGCAATGAGTTACAACACCTGTTTCTGCATCCTCAGGTTCATCTTTTGGATTCTCTTAATCACTGAAACAATCTTCAACTCAATATTCGACATTTTCAACACCTTCAATCATTACTGATATCATTTTTAACAATCATTATTTCACTGATCACTATCAGTTCAGTATGTGGAGGTTCATAAGAACCAATCAATACTTGAGCTGTTATTGATTGTAGATAAAGCAAAGCCAGTGCTAGAACTGATCCCAAATGGTACCATTCTTCCAAAATTTTCACCAATATTTAATGCATTTTGAATAGCTAATGCACAAGCAATAGAAACAATAATCTTCCTTTATTTTACTGCAGCCACATTCACTGGGTCAAATTTTCCATCTCATTTGCTAAAATCAATATTCAAAGGATGTCTTCATCTATTTTTATCAGTTGGTATTTGTTGTGACGATATACATTTGGACAATTACTGCATTTAATGAATTTAGAATTTTGGCATGTTAGAACTGAAATCTAACAGGACTACAGCAGAACTACTACCTGGCATTACTTCTGTGCTATGTCAGGTTAAACAAAAATGTCACTTTGAGAAAAAATAACAGTTTTTGATATTTTAAAATGAACTGAAATTTTTCAGCCAATTAAAAATCATAGCAACCATTTTTTCAAATTATGAAATTCACATTTTTTATGTAGAGCATTATGGTGGTCTCAATGATGTGTGCATTTGTGTGTATATGATTATATGTGCACACATATATGTAGCTTAGTGGTTAAAGAGTTACACCCTCGATCATAAGGTTATGGGTTCAATTCCTTGACTAATTGATACATTGTGTCCTTGAGTAAGGCACTTCATTTCATGTTAATCTAATCTACTCAGTGCACCCTCTTTTCAACTGTCAGATCATAATTAAGGTAAGAGTTGGCAAACAAGCTGACAATGAAACCATAGAGACAGTATTTCCATTTGTTTTTCAAATTGCTTTTCTTCTTGTTTTACTTCATCCATTCATTATATTCACTGCTTCATTCATTCTCCATTTCTCACTTTCTCTTACACCCATGCAACCTCCACCATCCATACTCCAATACTTCTACCTTCATTCACTTCAACTCGCTGCTTATGTTTATAGTCCACACACACACACACACACACACACACACACACCTCATCACTGAAATTTTTACCTCTTCCCCAATTCACCCTCTTCACTTTCATCCTCTTCTAAAACATGAATATCCATGCGATGTTACTACCTCAAAAATCTTGTTATGTGTTGTCCTTGTCTCCCATATTTTAACCTCACCTCTCCTAGCATGAAACCACCCCTCTCTAAGTTTGTAGTCTTGCAAGCTGTGTGATGACCTTACAAGTACAGGTAGCATGAAGAAAATCATCTTGTACATGCTGTAAATTGGTTGGTGTTAGGAAGGGCATCCAGCCACAGAAGTAATGGCACAGCAAACAGTATGACCCTTGCAGGGCCAACCCTAGGGTTGCTGATGCCCTGGACAAGCTGAACTTTGGTATGTACAAGCTGTTGGTTGTCAAAATTTCCTTGTCTTTGCCATGCATTCCTTGGTGCTCCATAGCACATGGCACCCTGGGCGACTGACTGAGTTCCTGGTACCTTGAGCCAGCTCTGGACCCTTGGATCAGTTTGATTCTGTTATTCTGCCACAGACTAGAACAAGAGCATTAAATGTTGATGAAAACGATCAGCTACAATTCTCAATGGAAGTATTGCTGTTTATCAGTGATGAGGCAAAGTTTGGACTCAGATTACAGAGGTCCAGAATAAATATGGCAAGGCATGCAATCCATCCGTCAAAGTGTTCTGCTAATACACAACCCTGAATTACTTGTTTACTCTTTTACTCTTTTACTTGCTTCAGTCATTTGACTGCGGCCATGCTGGAGCACTGCCTTTAGTCGAGTAAATCGACCCTAGGACTTATTCTTTGTAAGCCTAGTACTTATTCTATCGGTCTCTTTTTGCTGAACCGCTAAGTTACAGGGATGTAAACACACCAGCATCGGTTGTCAAGCGGTGTTGGGGGGGACAAACATATACACACACATGCATATATACATATATACGACGGGTTTCTTTCAGTTTCCGTCTACCAAATCCACTCACAAGGCATTGGTCGGCTCAAGGCTATAGTAGAAGACACTTGCCCAAGGTGCCACGCAGTAGGACTGAACCCGAAACCATGTGGTTGATAAGCAAGCTACTTACCACACAGCCACTCGATTTTTTTTCTTTTTATTGACTTCCATAGAATAAAACACAAACTTAACCTTAGCAGGATTTGAAACCTGAGCACAGAGAACTGGAATAAATGCAATAAGGCATTCTATCAAAAATTCTAACAGCTCTGCCGACTCACTGTCTTATGAATAATTTCTTGTAACTATATTGCGCAATATTCTAAAAGAATAAAGAGAAAGATTCCCATTCTGATCTGTGATTTAAAGAAAATATAGAAGACATCTATTTCAGAATACTGTGTTTTGAGAAACGTGACTCTAATCAGCTGGCATGTAAAAAAAGATAGAATACCACCATGACCGATATCATAAAGCTATCATTCATTTTGTGATTAGGTACAAAAACTGTCTGGAAAGGACAAATGTACCAAAAGCAGATGCATTTTATATCAACCAGAATGAAATCACCTTTCAATATTCATATGTGTGTGTATGTGTGTGTGTGCACGAGTATCTATCTCTACGTATACTGTATGCATCTATTTGAATGTGTATATGTATTCATGCATACATATACATGTTGCTGCATGAATGAATATGTGCATGAGTGTGTCTATGTATATGTGTGTGTGTGTGTGACGTGTGCATACAGACACACACATAAAATCACAATTTGCAGGTGATAAATGGGTTAATTAAGTAAGTTATTTCTTAAAAAAGATTCCCTCATTGCTTTGTATTCTGTTGATTAGATCTCCTGTCTCATAATGACATTTTCTATTTCATACAATATATATATATATATATATATATATATATATATATATATATATATACATACATACAAATATATGTATGTATATTATTTATATGTCTGTAT
>NC_068992.1:47720923-47722665 GCF_001194135.2 Octopus bimaculoides
ATATATATATATATATATATATATATATATACATACATTCATGCACAAACACATATACACACACAAGTAAGCACATGCAGACATACACATGCACACGCGCACGCACGCTCACACACACACACACACACACACATGTATATGTGCATGTGTATCTAAAAAAGAATTCACTAAATCTCCATAGAAAGTAAACTTACTGAGATTATCAATTTCTTGATTGATATTCTTATTAATTATTGATTTCTTTTTGTTTTTGTTTATTATGAAAGTTGTACATTTAATATTTTTCATTATTTCTACAATTTTCAGTTAGTTGTGATTTTTTGTACTTTTTTTCATTTAAGTTTTTTAAAACTGACATTTTTTTTTTAGAAAATACACACACACATACAAGCAGTCAATCTACACACATATACACATAATGTGCATGTGTATTTCTGTGAGTGCATGCAAGTTTGTGTGTGTAATGGGTGCATACCAGCATGGGAATTGGTTGTAAAATGGTGGTGGTGCTGCTGCTGCATGTATGTGTGTGTGCATACACGCACACACACACACAAATATGATATATTCACACATATAAATATATATTATATACACACACATATGCACATAATCATACATATATACATGTATTATACACAGGAATGTGATCATATATATTCATAAAGAAATATATAGGTGTATAATGTTACACATATGTATATACATTCTGTATTGCTATTCTCATCATTATTTTAAACCTATATATGTGTATATATGTGTGTGATTATGAAATGACTTTATTATATAAGTGTATGAGCTTTTATACATACTTATATACATATATACATAGGTATACACATACATATATACATACATATATATATATGTGGTAAGAGAGAGAAGATAAGTAAATAAGCACCCATATATATATGTGCGTATGTGTAATATGTAATAAACATTCCTAATAATTTTATTGTTGATTTCTTTGTTTTTCATTATTCCTCTTCCTTATTTTCCTTTTCTAAAAATAATAAATTCATTTGTTGTCATTTTTTTATGTTTGTTTTTCGCCCCTTTGTTTAAATATTTTTTCTCTTTCCAATTTTATTTATTTTTTTTTTTTTTTTAGCAGCTGAAAAATTAAATTTATCAATTATTATCTAATGAAAACACACACAAACAAAACACAACAAATTTTCTAATATTTCTTTTTTCCTTTTCGATATTTTTTTTTTTTTTTTTTTTTTTTTTTTTTTTTTTTTTTTAGTTTTTTGCAGCTTTAACGAAGTTAGCTGGCTAAATTGCAAGGAAACGTCTAACAGAAGTGCTCACATTTTAGAAGTCTAACCATTATTTTATTTCGTATATTTTTTTCCATTTTTTTAATTTTTGCTGTTGTTGGTATTTATTTTTGTTTCTTTGATATTCATTGATTCTATCCACTAACCATTTCTAGCAAGCCACTCTGCCAAGCAAATCTAACCAAACCGATATGGGTAGAAACGCATTTTATCTGTGCAGCTGCTGCTTTCTCTGTGCAAATTATATTAACGATAAATTCTCTTGAGACGTGAGCAGTGCTTCCAAAGATTTCATTTTGCATGAAAACAGGCCAAGTTTAACTTAACTTCCTTCTATAATATTCTAGATTCATAGCTATGGACCATAATTGTAGTCTGATCAATATATGAATGTCTGTAAGGTATTCTATACATGCATGTATACATATATATATATATATATATATATATATATATATA
>NC_068992.1:47722675-47723270 GCF_001194135.2 Octopus bimaculoides
TATATATATATATATATATATATATATGCATGTATATACATATATATACACATACATATACATTCATACAGACATACATATATACACACATACATGCTTATAAAGACCTTCACACAAACACATATATCAATATATATATATATGTGTGTATATTATATATACATTCAAGCTTATACATACGTACACATATATATGTACACACACACACACACACACACACACACACACACACACACACATCTGCACATGTATATTTGCAGTGTGAGTATGTGTGTCTGTGAATATAGAAAGGAAACAAAACTCAAGAGTTAGTTCTGAGGTCATCCACTTGTATCATACTTACATGTATTACAGTGGTGCTTGTAATGCTGGATTACCTAATCTTGGCCCAATGTACATCAGGCAGGAGGATATAATTCAGCCTTAAATCCTCAATGAAACACTTGTAAGAATGACAATTAAATACTTTCAAATCTCACTCTCTGGTCATGCATTTTCTATGTATATTCTGCTGTGTTCTTTATCACCATGGATTCCAGTAACAAGAAACTTCAACTGAATATATGAGTTCTCAGCACAAATATATATATATATA
>NC_068992.1:47723634-47728170 GCF_001194135.2 Octopus bimaculoides
TATATATATATATATATATATATATATATATATATATGCACATATGTATATATACACATTTATACACATATAAACATATATAAATACATACATTTATATACACATGCTGATGATGATATGATGGCTGCCAACTCATTAATCAAGAATGACTCTTCTCAGCACCAGTACTGTCAGGTGGTGGTGAAGCATGATCTTTGAACTTTGGGCCTCATAGAGGCAATGACCAGTGACTGAGACTTTGGACGAGCCAAGTGAAATAGTAGTCATGGCCAATGCTGGTGTTACATAACTGGCATGTGAAAAGCACATTTCAAGCACTGGGCCTCACAGAGGCATGGTGGCTGATGCTGGTGGCATGTGAAAAGCACATTTTGACTGGTGGACCTCACGGAGGCAATGACAAATGACTGAGACCTTTGGCATTATGTTGTGCTTGTGAAGAAGACGCATCGAGCCAAGTGAAAGCAGATACTGGCACCCGTACAGGTGGCACATAAATCAACTCATTACAGTGTCAAAGTGGTTGCCATAAGGAAGTGCATCCAGCCGTAGAAACCATGCCAAATTAGACAAGGGTCTGGTACGACCTTCCAACATGCCAGCCCTGGTTAACCATCGAATCCGTGCCAACATGGATAAGACATTAAATGAAGATGATGATGATGATGATGCTGATGATATATTAATATTTGTTATTATATCAATTTATAATAAAAACAAAGAAACATTAAATTGAAGAATTACTGAATTCATTGTGTAGAGTACATATTTCTTATACTTTAACAAAAAGAGGGTTGTTCAGTCACTTCTAAGTTTCAAACTGCTAGTCTTCATCAGGTGAAGGTTAGTGTGCATGTATGTGTGTGTGTGTATGTGTGAGTGTGTGTAAGTGAGAGAGAGAGAGAGAGAAATCGAGAGAGATCTGAAGTCACTTCCCAAGTAAGTAAATCCTTAAGAAAAATATATGTATAGACACTCACATACACACACACACATATATATATGTATGCATATATATCTATGTGTGTGTTTATATATATGCATGCATATATATATATATATATATATATATATATGCATGCATACATACATATATATATATATGCACGCATACATATATATGCATGTATACATATATACATATGCACGAATACACATATATGCACACATACATATATATATATATGCATGTATACATATACACATAGACATGCATGCATATATATGCACACATACACATATATATACAGGTACACATATATTCATATGCACATATACATATATGCATGCATATATATATGTATGCATACATATATATGCATGTATACATATATATGAACGCATACATATATACATATGCATACATACATATATATTATATATATATTTATATATAGCGATTAATATAACTGACAGATATATTTCACTCCACAACAATGCAATAGAAGATTGATGATATCACATTGTTGATATCATAAAATAAATTAAACAGTTCCCACAATGCACAGGGATACATACAGCTGGGAATTCACCCAGAATTCCTTTGTGTTTATGTGTCTATATAACACACACACACACACATATATATATATATGAACAATAGATACATATATGAATATTTGTTTACTGTACAAGACAAATAGTTTCTGCCTATGATTAACTACTTAATAGGGTAAAGTGTTAAATGCCCCCACTGCATACTTGTGGGTGATTTGGGGATAAACAACAGCGTTTTTACTCTATCAACTCCTCGTGCCACAAACCCTGTTTCTCATTTCTAACATATCTGTGTACTATCACATCTTACTTAACATATATACAAATGAACACACATAGACATTCGTTTACATACAGATGCACAGACACACACAAACATATGCATACGTATGTACATGCACTTTGCAATGTGTTTACATACACAAACACATATACACACACACACATACACACTTACACAAACATATTTATATGTACATACACTCAGAAACACATTTCTGCATACATACATATACATACACACACATATGCAGAAATATATATATATGGATGTAAATACACACACACACACATATATATATATATATATACATACACACACAAACACATTTGCACATATATATGCACACACTAAGATACACATACATTCACATATATTATACATACTAACATATTTATACATACAAAGATATATGTATATATACACATATATATATATATATATATATACACCCACACGCACATGCACCCCACACATGAATATACACACACATCAGCCCTCATAATCAAAGATCAAAGACAAAGTTGGTATTACCAAAATACAGAGAGGGAAAAATACATGAAAATAGGAACAAAGAGAGCAAGAAGGAAAGATAGGGAGGACGAAAGAAAGAGAGAGAAAAAGAGAGAGAGTAGAAGAAAGTGAAAGAGAGAGAGAGAGAGAGAGAGAGAGAGAGAGAGTGCGATGATGAAAAATGTATTTATCTCTCTAATAAATATGCAAAAGGAATATAACAAAGACATATATATATATATATATATAGGCATAGGAAAGACATATAGCAATCATATAGTAAAGATACAAAAGTCATCTGACAGACATGTGAAATAGATATAGCATATAAGACACAGAGGTTTAACATATAGCAAGTACCAAATTTTAAACAGAGAAAAAAATAACAACCAACAAAAAACATAGTATATCAGAGATGTATATAGATTATATCGCAGATATATAATAAATATACAGCGAATATATCTGGAATATACAACAGGCATATAACAGATATGAAACCTGATATATAACAGATATATTGCAGACCCACAACAAATATATAAATTAGACACACAAACACACACATATATGTATGTATATATATATATATATATATATATATATGCATATCATCATTATTATTATCATTTAACATCATCCTCCTATGCTGGCATGGGTTGGATGGTTTGATAGAAGATGGCCAGGAAGGAGCCTGTGCCAGGCATCTGTGCATGTTTTACTGTGGTTTTTATGGCTGGATGCCCTTCCCCATACCAACCACTCTGCAGAGTGAGCCTGGTGCTTTTTATGTGGCACCAACACATCTATACACACACACATACACACATTAATATATAAACATATATATACACACACACGTGTGCATAAATATATATTTATATAGGTGTGTAGATGCTTGTCTGACCGTATGCATGCATGTATATGTGTGTAAATATTTGCAGCCAAGGGTGTATGATTAATGAGTTTGCTTCCCACCCATATGGTATTGTTTCAATCTTACTGCATGGCACTTAGTGCAGATGCCTTCTGCTATAACCCCAGACCAACAACAGTGGATTTTGTTGATGAAAACTGAAAAAGGCCCAGTTATAAACATATATAAATACATAAACCATATATATTTAGGGGCATAAAATATCCATATATATCCATATATATATATATATTTAAATCCAAGAAAGTTAGGGGTTGTGAATCCAACCCACTAAGGGATAATATTTATCCAATATACTGCTGGAAGAATTGTTGTTAACTCCGTCACTTACGACGTTGAGGGTTCCAGTTGATCCGATCAACTGAACAGCCTGCTCATGAAATTAATGTGCGAGTGGCTGAGCACTCCACAGACACGTGTACCCTTAACGTAGTTCTCGGGGATATTCAGCATGACAGAGAGTGACAAGGCTGACCCTTTGAATTACAGGCACAACAGAAACAGGAAGTAAGAGTGAGAGAAAGTTGTAGTGAAAGAGTACAGCACGGTTCGCCACCATCGCCTGCCGGAGCCTCGTGGAGCTTTTAGGTGTTTTTCGCTCTTCCTATAATAATATTGTATATGACTTGAGATGTTTGCCTTGCCTTAATGTTTGACATCCTGTTTAACAATTATATATCCACTGCATCAGAAATCTGCAATGGCTCCCTAACTACTGTCTTGGCTATAACCTTGGAGCCCCAGTAATCCATCACAGCACTTACCTAGCGTACATAATCGTTTAGATCACCTGTTAACTAAACCTCCCCATACTTTGTGTGTATGTGTGTGTATATATATATATATATATACACTTTCACTACAATGAGATGTTGTTGTTGAGAGACAAATACAGCGAGAGAGGGAGAGGAAGTGTGTAGGTGTGAAATATAGATAGATGTCACGATACTAATTAGCAAGCTTTGATTGGAAGCAGGAATAAGAGATACAAGATACAGTGCACTAGTATCTAAAACAATCAAGCAACGTGATACATGGCTATTCTAATCAGAGGGAGCTTCAACTGTGAAGCGGGGTGTCCAGTAAGCTGGCAAAAACACTATATTGGTTGTTATTAATAATTTAGCCTTAGTGTGAAAAAATATATACTGCCACGAAAAATGCCATAAAATATTGCTGACAATATTTACAATTCTATGAATATGTGGTGGTTTCCATGAACAATTATTAGCTCTGTGAAGAACCGGGACCGCAAATGTAGAACTGCAAATCAGCAGAGGTACACTGTGTGCGTGTGAGTATATATATA
>NC_068992.1:47728413-47732182 GCF_001194135.2 Octopus bimaculoides
ATATATACATATATATATATATATATTTATATATATATATATATGCATGTATGTATGCATATATATTTGTTTATTTCTTTAATTTCCATTTTCCATACTAAAATGGACTGGATAGTTTGAGAGGAGCTGACAAGCTGGAAGGCTGCACCAGACTTCAGTCGCCTGTTTTGGCATGGTTCCCACAGGTGGATGACCTTCCAAATGCCAACCACTTTATAAAGTGCTGTGGAAGCTTTTTATGTGGTGTCAGCATGGGTGCTTTTTATGTGATACTAGCATTGCTGCTTTGTATGTGGCACCGGCACCCATGGGGCCACCATGTAGCTTGCAAGACAAGGCCATCTCAACTGAGAGAGGGAGAGAACTGAGAAAAGGGGGCATATTGCCAGGTGAGAGGCTGGAGTATTATAGAGGGACAGAGATAGCTGTCTTATTACACAGGAGAAACTTGGCAACCCCATCAGGACAAGGAAAAAGAGGTAGGTGAGAGAGAGAGAGAGAGAGAGAGAAAGATAGAGAAATTAGAATGAGAGGGCCTACCCACAGGGAACAGTGTGTGCGGTAGTATAAGTGGTACAGAGGGGACTGAGAAGCTGTTCTATAAGAGTGCAAGAGGGGAGATATTTAGAAATAACAAGTGATGGTGAAAGAAACTGGAAGGGCATGATATGGGTGGTGAGGGTATATATATATATATATATATATATATATATATATATATATATATATATATATATATATATATATGTATGTATGTATGTATGTATACACACACACACACACTCTCTCTGTTGACAAATATGTGAGTATATGAGAGCATATTTTTCTGACATAGATTCCTTGAGAACTAAGTGTGTGTGTGTGTGTGTGTGTGTGTGTGTGTGTAAATGTGATAGACAAATATATATACTGATATATATGAAGACATATATTCAACAATACATACTTACTTATATAAGAATACTAATTATTGATATATATATATACATATAAAATAAAAAAACATATAAAATATATATAATATATATGTATATGTGTACACACACACACACACAGACATATAGACATACAAATACATACAGTGACACACATAAGATAATGGAAGATTCTCGAAGTGAAAAACTACTCCATTTTTCCAATTTGATTGAAAATATTGATAAAACTAAACTTCATAAATAATGGCAAGAATTAACTTTTAAATCGCCTATATTCCTGTTTTTGTTATTATTATTATTATAAAAAGAAATCATTATTATCATTCTTATTATTATCATTATTATCATGACTATTATTATTATTGTTTTATTAATTTTGCCATTTTTGTTGTTGTATATATTTATCTGCCATTCTTTTGCTTTCTTTTTGTTCTGTCTTAATATTAATCTGATCATGTTCCATTGTAAATAATGCTATATTTCCGAATGTACCTACATAAGTATCAACTCTTAAAGAAGATTATGCCATAAAATGGTAAAATTCCTGTGTTCCTGAAACATATAGAATTCAATTCTTGCAAACACGTTCTGGGAAAATGGGAAAAATTTGTTTATTTTTATGTAAAAATTTTAGTAGCTTTTTGTGTTTATGTAAATATATATGTATGTATGTATGTACATTTATATACAGATATAAACATGTCTGCGTACATTTTATATATATATATATATGTATATATATATATATATATATATATATATATATATATATATATATATATATATATATATATATATATCACATACATATAAATACATATATATGTGTGTAATAAATATTTGTACATATGTGTATAGATAGATAGATAGATAGATAGATAGATAGATAGATAGGGATGAGAATACTGATATGAATACATAAATCCACTAACATGTTGATAAATGTATATGTATGTATATCTCACGCGACTTTTGATATTTCTTGTATATGCAAATTTACCCACACATATACACATATGCATGGAGGGACAAAGGAGTTACATGCATACATATGTGTGTGTGAGTATACATGCACACAAGCATATATATTTATATACATGCACACAAGCAAATATACATACATATTATGAATGAATGTATGTATTTGCATATATGTATATGTGTGTGCTTTGCATATGTGTACACCAAAACAACTTATGAATATGTGTGTACATATATATATATGTGGATGTAAGTGTTATCTCACAGGACTTGAAATATGTAAAAGTTAGGTGATATCTGAATCACAGGAAATATTCAATATCAAAGACACCATGATATGAAATAATACTGGGTATTTTGCAGCCGTTATTATTAAAAACAAATATTTCAATGGAATCTTGGACCTGTTTATTATTTTATTGATACAAGCATAGGCATGACTGTTTGGTTAGGAAGTTCACATTTTGTAACCTGTGCATTCAGTTTCAGTCCCACTGGGTGGCACCTTAGGTTCCTTCTTCGATAGCCCTGGGCCAACCAAAGCTTTTTTGAGTGATTTTAGTTGAGGGAAACTGAGTGAAAGCTTATCATGTGTGTATGCATGTATTAATTTAATACACAACTGAAAGAGCTACCAATAGTTTCATGCTTTTATGATACTTTAAATTAGCATATTTATAAAATAAGGTATGTATCTCTACCCAATCTTTCAAGCTCTGCTTATGCATTAGACATATTTTAAAAACAAGGATGCTAGACAGTGAGAAAATAAGAGAGAAGGAAAATGAGAAGAAGGTCGATGCAAAAAGGGAAAGAAAAGAAATAAACAAGACGAAGTAAACCAAGATCCCTGTCTGCCTTGATTGCAGAAACCACAATTAATGCAGCTGGTATAGAAGAAAATAACAGAAAATATATCAAAGTCTCTGAGACAGAAACACAATCCTTGTTTTTCAAAATGAATATAATCCATAAACAAAACCTGAAAAATTACTTGGCAATACATAGTGTATTTTATAAATATGTCAATTTAAAGTATCATAAAAGCATGAAACCATTAGTAACTCTTTTGATATGTGAATTAAATTGTATTTATCTCTCACTAGATGAAGTACTTTTCTGTTGAGTTTACCTATATTGGATTTGTAAGCTACATATATATATATATATAGGTCTTTGTTTCAGCATGGTTCCTATGACTGGATGCTCTTCTTAACACCAACTACTTTACTAAGTTTGTTGGGTGTAGCTTTTCCTGGCACTAACATTATAGAGGTAACCTTACCATCAGCAAACATGAAGAGAGCTCTAAAGCTGCAAGTTGTTGCTGCTTAAATCAATTACCAACCACTTGCAGACTGTACAAAGTGCTATTTTGAAGCACCACCACAGGCAGAGTGGAGAATGGAAGGATGATGCCTCGTAACTGACAAGGCAAAAGAGAGACACTCCATGATGGATGGAACAGATTTATGGCTGTGAGAAGATGCTAATGGAAAGAATAACAGAAGAAATAATGTTGGTATGAGATTAATGGAGGGAAGAGGAGAAAAGGGGAAAGGTTAGTGTGGTGGCGAGGTAGGATATCAAAGTGTTAATGGCAATAGAATGGACTGAGTTGGGTTATAGAACATGGTGAAGTAGCAATAGTAGTTGTTGTTATTTAAACCCAAGACTACTGATGGATGCGATCAAAAACATTCCAACCATGACCAAACTGTCAATTATTCATACACAGTGTATGAGGACTCCCATTGTTTAATGTATTCTTTGCTGTAGTAGTGACAGACACCCAATGATGATATATTTAGACAGAGAGAAGTATATATATATATATATATATATATATATAT
>NC_068992.1:47732605-47733247 GCF_001194135.2 Octopus bimaculoides
TATATATATATATATATATATATATATATATCCATATAGTAGACGGAAAAGTGTAAACAGAAGAGAATGGATAGAACAAACGTGTTTTATTGTACACTACTACTACTAAGACACAGACAGACTAAAAGACAGACAGAGACAGACAAACAGACAGACAGAGACAGACAAACAGACAGACAGAGGCAGAGAGACAGACACAGACATATATATACACACACACACACACACACATACACATACACAGAATAAGTGGCACCTGATAATAGGACATCCTAATATACGATGGAAACAAAGTTAACAGTTTGCACTATTGTTTCGTATTATTTATAATTACTGTCTATAAATTGGTATTAATAATAAGGTGTGTAATTAGTATGGAAATTTACTATGAAATAGTCGTATTCAATTAGATGAAAAAAAAAAAAAAAGAAAGAAACACTTCCCTCTCCAAAATCATGTAAGGAAAATAGCGGTGATAATGGAAAGGCACACAAAAGTAATGATAAACTTGTTCAAGCCATGAAAGTCAAGAAAAAATACAAAGATTAAGATATGGACATCGATGATGATGATGATGATGATGATGATGGTGGTGGTGGTGGTGGTGGTGGTGGAAATAAATTTCGTTTTTCTTTATATGAA
>NC_068992.1:47733632-47736276 GCF_001194135.2 Octopus bimaculoides
GTCATAGGATCACGATTTCGATTCCCAGACCAGGTTCTCGGGGATATTCAGCGTGACACAGTGTGACAAGGCTGGCCCTTTGAAATACAGGTATAACAGAAACAGGAAGAAAGAGTGAAAGGTGTGGCGAAAGAGTACTGTAGGGTTCACCACCATCCCCTGCCAGAGCCTCGTGGAGCTTTTTAGGTGTTTTCGCTCAATAAACACTCACAAAGCCCGGTCTGGGAATGGAAACCGCAATCCTATGACTGCGAGTCCGCTGCCCTAACCACTGGGCCATTATGCCTCCACTGTAAATACATACACACACACATAAACATGGTATCATATGTTGACAATATATGCATTTATAATGTTAACATTTAAACATATAATATACATATATTATACAGTGACATATGTGTGTGTGTGTGTGTGTGTGTGTGTGTATCCGATGTGGTTGCTGTTACTAAATATTACAAGGAAATAAGGTGATATTGCATGGCTTCTTTGCAGTCGATGATATTTCAGTATTTCAGTGCATATTTGATAGTCCTGAATATTCAGGTAATATTTTCCGGAAAACACTAAATATTCCATAGGTTGTAGAGTTTGTCTTTGAAATATTAACACATGAGATATAGATGTGATGTTTGGTTTCCTCTTTACTTACAAATTAATGTTTGTGGCGTCAGTGTCCACCGATATTTAGTACGTACATCCTGAACAGATAAAAGTAAACTTGACTCCCTCCAGAACTTAGAACATAGAGTGAATGATGATGATTTGTTTTTATTTGCCATGAGGGCAACATTAAAATACTTACAGATGACTAACAATTGGGTATATATAAATGTGTCAAAATATATATGTATAAGTGTGTATAAATGTATACACACTCACACATACACACATACATATAATACCCAAATGTGAAAAAAGGGTGTTAAATAATGATGACGATATATATATGTGTATATATATGTATATATATATATATATATATATATATATATATATAGATATATATATACATATATAGACACACACACATCTGTGTGTCTGCGTGTATATATCTGTGTGTGTGTGTGTATATATATATATATATATATATATAGATAGATATAGATATATACATGAATGTATGTGTCTGTGTGTGTGTGTATATGGGTATGTGTATGAATGTACATATGTGTATATGTGTGTGTGTGTGCATATATATTTATTTATTCATATGTATATGAAATGCCTTACTATGTCCTTAGCTATGATTGATGTAAACTAAAGAACTTTTACGTAATACAACCATCTGTGCTTTCACATATAAACACACATATATCCATGTATGAACAGTATGTATGTGTGTATGTGTGTGTGTGTGTGCGTGTGTGTAGTCTTGTCTTGATATTACATGATGGTTGTAAACAAGTATAACTGTCGTATAACTGTCAAACAATATCGTTTGTTCCTAGTCTTCAATGAGAATCATGCCTGGCCATGGGGAAATATCACCTTGCTTGGAAAGAAGTAATGGTTTAGTGACAGGAAGAGCAATCAGCTTTAGAAAACCTGCCTAAATGAATTGCATTGAAATGCAGATGTTAAAGTGATTATAATGATGACTGGTGATTTGCTTGAGAAGACATGTCAATCTAAGTGAAATTGTAGTCGTGGCCAGTGTCAGCGACACATAAAAAGCATTTGTACCAGTGACACATAAAAGACACCCAGTACACACTCTATGGAGTGTTTGGCATTAGGAAGGGCATCCAGCCATAGAATCCAAGCCAAAAATAGATGACTGGAGCTTGGTGCAGCTCTCCAGATTACCAGTTCCATTCAAACCATCTAAACCATGCCAGCATGGAGAACAGATGCCAAGTGATGTTGATGATAATGGTGGTGGTGGTGGTGGTGGTGGTGTGTGTGTGTGTGTGTGTGTGTGTGTGTGTGTGGGCCCAAAGCTACAAATACTGGTGTAAATAAAACAATCAACCCTATTAGCTGACAGATTCTATGTTTTCTTAACACTCACCCTTGCAGAACAACCCTTCAAGGCAAACGCTCATTAGCATGCAGTGATGACTTCAACATTTCACATGGAACATTCTCGTTCAGCACCTTAACCCAGATCAATGTAGATATGTACGACATAGAGTGTAAGATGATATTTTTACCAAGCAAGGACGTGTTCATTAATGTCAACTGTCTTGTATAAAAAAGACGTTTACACCTGATATGATAATTAGCCAGTATTGAAACCTGATCACTCCTGCTCCTTCTATTAATGCATTATATAACATTCTCCAACAACCACAGCTTGATATTTCATACGTCTTTTGATATTTATTTACCTTCCACAAAAAAATGTTTTGGTTCTCTTCTAAAACAACAAAGAATTCATTTTTTTTATTAGCTACCACCACAAGTGTGAACTTGTGTGTGTGGAGACACATACATTACATATGCATATACACACACGAATGTGTGTGTGTTTGTGTATACTTTTTCCATCTTGTATTAAATATGCTGTGTGTATAACTAATAAATATAGTGACTACATACATATACATGTGTACATATATATATGTACACATGTATATGTATGTAGTCACTATGAATTTTCTGTCTTCTTTTTTTCATTGGTATATATATATATATATAT
>NC_068992.1:47736295-47746919 GCF_001194135.2 Octopus bimaculoides
CATACATATATACATATATTAGAGAGAGAGAGATAAATACATACATAAACGTGTGGGAAGATAGGTAAATAGACAAATAGATAATCAGCATTATACATACACCCATATACATGCATCCAAACATATATATCAATAGATAGATAGAGATAGATAGATAGATAGATAGATAGATAGATAGATAGATAGATAGATAGATAGATAGGTAGATAGATAGATAGAAAGTTAGTTATAGACATGTACTCACATATGTGTGTTTTTATTTATGCATCATTATTTTTAGAAGTACATAACATAAATATATGCACACACACACACACAACCATACAGAAATACAAACAAATAGATAAATAAATGGATAAATAGGTAGATATTTACATAAATGTATACACAAATATACATGTGTATACATTTATGATATTATGTGTAAGACTGCAATGAAATACAAGTAAACATTTATAAGGTGAACTCTATATAGCATATGCTATTACATACACAGACAAAAACTTTAAAATGGATGGTTTATCAGGCTCTAGAAGGAACTACTTATTCATAGCTTGGCTGAGTATTCCACAAGCATCTGTACCTTCAGTGTAATTGTAACAAGACCCAAAACTGAGTCAATAAATTGCCAAGCTAAAATCACAGCACAGCAACACCTTGTTCACATGATCTGCTAAGTTATTGACCAATCAGTAACCAGAGATTATGTGATAGATCATTCTGGAAGCTCCTCAAACATTTCTTTACAAGGGTTATAAATAGCCACATTTCGAGTACCAATTTCGCAGAGTTCCAAAGACAACTGAGTGGAATGTCTCCAGCCTTGCCGGGAATATTTGCACAGAGATCAGCCAATTCATTCACATGCTGCTTTTAAAAGTCATTCTAATGGCTATTTACTCAACCTTGTAGACAGCAGCCACAGTTTGCCATCATGAAGCTAGCATGTATATTTTCTCCTGTCTTGACAGCTTAATAACAGAGCCTTTTCAATCAACTATTTGTAAGAGCTACATAATATTCTTTCCAGTGTGTAAGCTTTGTTGTTGCAATTTTTAATTCATGACCAACACGAAAATTATTTGTGCATTGAAATAAAGTTACTATTAACTGAGGTGTTGTTATATCACTTGCATGCAACCACACACAACCAACCTTGCAACATAATCCTTGGGAAGAATCAGTAACAGTGATGTGGCTGCTCCAATGGATTACAGGAACAATACGTCCAAAAACCTTCAGCAGTTTGCATGTAAGTGACTGCTCTCACAACACAAGGGTTGAGTTGAGGCCTTCATAAAAGATATTTGCACCAGATGCTACACAAGGTGATCATCCTTAAATCCTCATGCTTGTGACAGGACTATCTTGCTGAATTGCCAGGGCCAATTAAACACTTGTGAGTGAATTTAAGAGACAGGAAAATGAAAAAAAAAAATAATAACTGTCTGACATGTGTGTATATGATTGTATGGTATGTATGTATATATAATGTAATATATGTTTATTCATTTATTTTACATCAATTTTGATGTTAGCACAAATTAGATGAGCATATAATTGAAGCTTTACAGCTGGATGCCCTTCGCTTCATTGGCTCTTAAATGCTTTATAAGTAAGAGAACTCTCATTGCACACAGTTTTGAAAGCACAAAGAGAGTGGATGATTTATTGACAGGAGAAATGCCAACAACACCACCACATAAATGTCATGACTTTTGAATAAGCAACTGTAGATGTAAACAAACAGACACACACATGCACATATATACATATATATATATACACACACACATACATGTATATATATATACACACACACACACACATACATGCATATATATATATGCATACACACATACATACATATGACAAGCATTTTTTTTACCTGTATCTGCTTACCAGATGTGCTCAGAAAGCTTTCATCAGCTTTCAAGTGTATTATAAGACACTATCCAATGTACATTGGATAAGTGCATTGGAACTGTTCTGGGGTCATTACTGTCCATAATAGCCCTCTCAGACATGCCCACAGCCACTCAGACAGACACTGTCACTAGCTATACTGATGATACAAAATTATCACAGGAAAATTAAGAATCAAGATGACATCACAAGCTTACTGTAGGATCTGAATTTGATATGGGAGGGGACTGAAATAAACAACATTCAGTTTAAAGTTGGATAATTTCAAGCACTGCACTATCAATTCATGAATGCACTACAGCCTGCATATACAGGACCTGAAGGCATTACAATGCCAGAGTTACAGGCAGTGAAAGACTTGGGGATCAGTATGTGCAATGACGCATCATTTATATGCACATGAGTAAAAGATTAAGTATCTTCTGGGATGGAACCTGAAACCATGTGATTAGAAGTAAACTTCTTAACCACATGCTCATGCCTGGGCCATTGTATTTATACACACACACACACTCACACATATGGAAAATACACGCATGCATAAAATATATATGTACATACACACATTCGTATGTGCACATTCAAACACAAACACATATAAGAAAGGAAAGCTAACAAATGTATAATTGCTTTAATACATCATTGTGTTTGGTCAAAGGTCTAATAATTTTTAGACCTTTGACAAGATACAATGATGTATTTAAGCCACTGTACATTTGTTTGCAGCCATTTCATTGTTGAAATATGTACAGATTCTACATACACAAGGTATTGATTCCTCCTTTCATCAAACTCGATTTTTGATCGAAAATTACAATGTTTGTCAGTGTTTGTATAGTACATACATATATGCCTACACACACACACACACACACACACACACACACATATATAGAGAGGCAGACAAAGTAAGAGAGATACAGTGAGAACGGGACAGACAGAGAGAACGGGACAGACAGAGAGAAAGGCAGGTAAACAACTCCTCGTTAATGTAAAAATCAAGCATCAAATTACAGGTTAACATTATTTATATCTGTCAGCCAACTTACTATTTACATGCAAGACTATTGAAAGTCTGTTGTAATCAGGAGCAGCTAATTACAGTTATCTTAATCTCTAGAGATTATCCGACCACTATCACTTCTGCAATTATATTTCTTTAATACATAACTAGTCTTCTAATTTTGTTTGTAGTCTCACTTCTGCTCTCATGCATGGAAAATACAACAATATTGATGTGTAATATTCAGAGCAAAAGGGCTATATCAGACATTATACAGACTTATCTCTTTATTCAGAGATTTAATGTTATTTTATTTTGTCTTTTGTGGGTAATGTGTTGGATTAAAAACAGTCTAGTTTTGTGCTTAAACCATGGAATAGTCATTTAATAATGCTCTTTTGTTAGAATATGTAACCCTGATTTTATATACATCTGGTAAATAACAGAAGGAATGTTTTGGTGTTTACACAAAATTTTTATGTAGTTTTAAGTCCAGAATGTATATGAGTAAGTTATGTGACAGCCATGTCATACAGAATTTGTAATCATGAATTTTTCAATTATTCCACAGATACAGGCATGGCTATAGGCTGTGTGATTAAGAAGCCTATTTCCTAACCATATGGTCTCAGGTTCAGGCCACTGCATGGTACCTTGGGTAAGTATTGACCAAGGCCTTGCAAATGGATTTTGTAGATGGAAACTGAAGGAAGCCTCTCAAGTGTGTTTGTGTGTATACATATATGTATAGACACACACATACATAGAATGTATGTGTGTAAATGTATGTGTTTGTGTCCTTGTCTTGATATCACATGATGGTTGTAAATAAGCATCACATCATATAAGTGAGTTTACTCATTTACAGTCTTTCATAGGAAACTAGTCTAACATGGGGAAATATTACTTTGCTCAGAAACAGATGAGGCTTGGCAACAGGATGGACATCTGTAGAAAATTTGCCTCAACAAATTCTGTATGTGTCATGCAAGCAAGTTTGGAAAAGTAGAGTTAAATGATGGTGATGATGATCATGATGTGTGTGTGTGTATGTGGAAGGGTTCATGTGTGTATGTGTGTGTGTGTGTTAGTTGTCACATTACACAACAGTTGTAAACAATCATCACCCTCATACAAGTGGTGTCCTTTGTTTCCAGTCTTTTGTGCAAACAGGTTCACTCATCAGGAAATATTATGTAGCTTGGGAACAAATGAGGGTTGGTGAAAAGAAGGGAACATGGCCATAGAAAATCTGCCTCAACAAATTGCATTTGATCCATACAAGCATGGTAGGGTGTACATTAAAATAATTCAATGTGTATAAACAGATATATGTAAGATGGCTATGGAGATCAGTTATATTTAACACTTTTGTTAACATATTTTTGTTGAAATATACCTTGGTTTCTGTTGATTTTAAAAATAAGAAAGAATTTAGTAAAATAAATTGGTCATTATTAAGTTGATATTTGGAACATAACATGAAATTTTGAAGGAAGATTTTAATTTAGTTCTCTTTAAAACAGAAACTTGGTATCATAGAGCTAGAGGCAATATCTGGAGTTTTGGTAAGGCAGTGAGCTAGCAGAATTGTTAGCATGCTGGGCAAAATACAGAGCAGCATTTCACCATTTTTACACTCTGAGTTCAAATTCTGCCAAGGTTGACTTTGCATTTCATCCTTTCAGGGATGATAAAATATGTACCAGTTGAACACTGAGGTTGGTGTAATCGACTTGACCCTCATCCTCCAAAACTGCTGGTCTTGTGCCAAAATTTGAAACCAATATTAGAAGTTTCGATATGAAAAGTGTTTAATACAGATCATTTTAGTAACAGAAAGTTTCACTCAGTCAAGTCCAGTGTGTATAAGATAAGAGATGCTTATGTAGATAATGTATAATGAAATACATATGATGTAAGTTATACAAAGTTTTATACACTCAAATCCAATGTGCATAGAAGTAGATGTGGAGTAGTTATGGAGATGATATGTATAATAAAATTGATATTTTCACAAGGACAACTTGGATTGGTAATCCTATAAACAAATAAAATTCATATTTAATTTTGTTTTCCTTGTTTCTCATATTCCTCATTACAATTTAGGGGTTAGTGATGGAAGGAACTGCATCTTGATGTAAAGAAAATATTGTTCTTAGACACACACAAAAAAAAACCCCATCCATGTGGAAAACTGGATTTAACAATGTTTTGTTATGAGAACAATGTTGCTGTTGTTGTTCTTGGTGATGTCAACTCTATTATTGTTGTTGTTGTTGCCATTATTATTATCGCTGGTGTTGCTGTTGTTGTTGTTGTTGTTATCATTGCTGTTCTTGAAAACATTGTTTATTTAGTCGTTATTAAGGCAGTGAACTAGCAGAAGTGTTAGGATGCTGGACAAAATGCTTAGCAGCATTTCACCCATCTTTATGTTATAGGTTCAAATTCCACAAAGGCTGACTTTGCCTTTCACCCTTTCAGGGGCAGGAAAATAAGCATGAGTGGATGTAACTAACTAACACCCCACCCCTCACAACTTTCAGGCCTTGTACCTATAGTTGAAACAATTATTCATGTGTCGTAGTTAACTCTGTTGTTTTTTTTGTATCTTTGTTATTGTCATTGTTGTTATAATCATTGTTGTTATTAATACTGATCTTGAAGGTAAGATGTAGAATTGATCTTACTGACCCAATTCATTACTGGTACCTGGGCTAATTCATCTCCAGGCTTATGAAAAGTTAAATTAACACTTTACAGTATATAAAGCAATGAAACATTTATTCTAACACACTATTATTGTTTCAGCCACAACTACCCTTGACGTCTTTACTAGTTCAAACCCCACCAGATGTAGTTTTCACTTTCATGTCTCCAGAATCAACAACATAAACCTAGATCAATGATGTGCCAGATAGGCCACACAGAATTTTTAGTTGGTCACAATGGTATTTGTATGTTTATGAAAATTTTGTATGTGTACTGATCATGAGATTATCATAATTACACTATTAACTTGACCTTTTTACCCTTCAGTTATACAAAGAGCCAAAAGAAATACCATCAGCCATCTTCCTTGACCCTTGAACAGTTTGATCACGCTACTGTTCAGGATCAAAACATTTTTTATAGGTTGAAAGGCTCATTTGACTTTGCAAGGATTTGAACTTAAGTCACAGAGAGTTGGAATGAATATTGCAAAGCAATCTGTTCAATACGTTAATGCCTCTGCTCAATCATTCCCACCATTACTATATACATGTTCCTTGTGAAATGTCAAGTTATCTGGTGAAAAATAATCACCTTATAAATTGAGGTTCAAATGGTGATTTGGAGTTATCTTATGAATTGGGGTGATTTTGTTAATTGTGTGGTGATCTTGTGAGCTGGGATCATCTTTTGAGTATCAGAACATTTTATAGATTTGATCCACAACAGATGCACACACACAGTTCTGGTTTCAATTTTATTATGATGTTTGTACCAAAACAAATCAAAAACTCAAATCAATCCCCTTAATTTAAACAGCCACCATCATCCCTCCAAATCTTGAAATATATTGGAAACTCTAAGCAAAAAAAAAAAAAAAAAAAAAAAAAAAATTATTCGTAACAAGACAATAATGAAAAATAGTTTTGAAACCTGTCCTTTGAATTTTAGAAACAAAACAAAAACAACAACAAAATTGCTTCACAGAAATATAAATTTTCTGTTTAAATAAATAACTTATAATTGGAACATCCATCCTTTTGATAATTTTATTGCATTTTTTCCTCTTTTTTGTATCATTTCCACAGAAATATATTTTAATGTTTTAATAAAGTGTTTTTAGAATGTTTTAACAGTAATGTAATGCAATAAGATTAAAACATTGTAAATTCTAATTAATTTCTTGTATAAGACACTTTAAACGAGGTCGTTGATTTAATAGATAATTTATTTTTTGGTGGTCTTCGTTAATAAAAGTAATTTAAATGAAAAGAAATAAAGTATAGTGTGAAATATTCTCTTTTTTTTTTGTGTCATTTGGCTGAATTTTTTCTTAATGTTTTAAATCTATTTTACAATGTTTGTATATGACTGTTTGTTGTAATGTAGTGAATTGGCTGTGTTGTTGGAGTATTAGGTTGAATACCTTGCTATATGAGTATCAAACCTCTGCGCTCAGAGATCGAATCCTGCCAAAGTCAGCTATGCTTTTATCTTTTTGGAGGTCAATAAACACAATATGAGGTAGCGAGCTGGCAGAATGGTCAGCATACTGGGCGAAATGCTTAGCGCTATTTCGCCTGTCTTTAAGTTCTAAGTTCAAATTCCACCGAGGTTGATTTTGCCTTTTATCCTTTCAGGGTTAATAATTTAAGTACCAGTTGCATACTGGGGTCCTGCACCTACAAATCAACTTTGTTTTTCATCTTTCCTGGAGTGACAAGCAAAGTACCAATGAACAAAGGTAGATTGATAGAAACATTAGAAGTAATACTAAGTTGTTGTTATTTTGTTCTTCTTCATGTTTTGAGTTCAAACTCTGCTAAAGACTATCTGGCAGACAAACTTGAACCCATTGTCCAGTTTAAAACCACCACTTGGTCATTCAGTGTCTCTACTACAGTTCACTTTGTCACAAGCATTTGAGCCAAGTCTCTCATTTCTGAATAATATTCTACATTCCTCTTAGAGAAGCCCTGTAAATGGTTACAAGCATGACACTTCCCTCCTAAGAAATAGAGAAAAAAATTTCTGTGCCTTGTTCAAGGCATACGACAAATGCATTTACACAATATAATCAGTAAACCCTGAGCCATTATGCTTTGTACAATATTAATGAAATTATAAAATTATAGTCCTGTTTTGTTGCTTTGGATTTTCAAACTACAAGTGTGTGTGTGTGCATGTGTTCAATTCCAGAACTGTGCCAGCAAGTGAGAGATAGATAGATTGATAGATGATAGATATATAGATAGAAAAAAGGCTGGGTTGATAGATAGACAAGGAAAGAGAGATATGGTGGGAGATAAGGGTAGTACGAATAATACAGAGTAAAAGAAAAAGAAATATTCAGACAAAGTGGGCAAGCATCTGATTACTATGAAAACTAATGAGATCAACAGAACTAAAAGCAGATGGCAAACAAAACTCCAAAGAAGAGAGGATCTTGGAATGTTTAAGAATAGTTCCAAACTGCCGACTCATCACTGTTGTGAAGAAGTTGTTGTAAAAGAAATAGTGATACTTAGAATAATTAATGTACAGAAATATATTATTAGACAAAGGTATATAAAAAAAAAATAATAACAACAACGAAAACAACAATTCTTTCAAATTTAGGCACTAATCCAGCAATTTCCAAGAAGTGAATCCATTGATACCATCAATCCTAATATTTGACTGGTATTTCATTTCATCAACCCCAAAAGGCTGAAAGGAAAGTTGACCTTGGAGACATTTTAACTCAGAACATAAAGAAGAAAAACTGCAAAACATTTTCTTATGATGTTATATAACGAGTCTGCCAAAGTGACACCTTTCATTGGTTCTAATTTAGGTACAATGTTGGAAATTGTGAATGGAGGGTTAGTTGAGTACATTGGGCCTCAGTACTACACTGATACCTTAACAACACTGAAAGATTGAAAGGCTAAGATGACCTTAGCAGGATTTGAACTCAGAACATAAAGAGTTAGAAATACTGCACGGTATTCTGGCAAGTTGCTCTAATGATTCTGCCATTATAGCATAGACACAAGCCCCAAAATTTTATGGGAGATGAAATTAAAATAACAGGGGTTTTATTTTACTGGACCCAGAAGGATGAATGACCATGTTGACTGTGGCAGGATTGGAACTGTGAACATAAAGAGTTGCAACTTAATAGTCTAAGGCATTTTGTTTGACATGTGAATGAACCTGCGACCTTTTATCAGCCACAAGGGTCCAAGACATTGAGGGCAATACAAAGGTGAAATACAAAAGAAAGATGCAAACAAGAAACAATGGTATATTTAAATGGAGTGCAAGAGTGAGATTGATATCAATGACCAATCAAAAAATAGGTAATAACAATAAATAACAAAAAGAAAGGAAGAGGGGACAACACAAAAAGTTTCTGATTAAGGCCCAAGGTCAGTAATTTCAAGGAGAGGGGGTTTAATTGATTTCAAAGACCTCAGTACTTGATTAGTACTTTATTTCAACAATTCCAAAAAGTTTGAAAAGTAAAATTGACCTTCGCAGGATTTGAACTCAGAACGAAAAAAGCCACTAAAATCACAGTGAAGTATTTTCTCTACTTTCCTAATACTAATAAAAATAATAATTGCTTCAATTTTTGGCACAAAGCCAGCAATTTTGTGGGAGTGTGCAAGTCAATTACACAACCCCCAATGCTCAACTGGTACTTAATTTATCAACCACGAATGGAAGAAAAGCAAAGTCACCCTCAGCAGATTTGAACTCAGAATGTAACGATGGACGAAATGTCGCTAAGCAATTTTCTCAGCATGCTAAGAATTCTGTCAGCAAGAATAACGGCTACAAATTCCAGCACAAGGCCAGAAATTTTTAAGGGAAGGGTTAGTCAATATCATTGACCCAGTATACATCTGGTACTTTATTTTATCAGTTGCACATGGAGATGATATGCAACGTTGACTTTTGTAGGAATTGAACTTGGAATGTAAGGAACCAGAAAAAAAAAAAGAAACTAATAATAATAATAATAATAATAAGGGGAAAGATGTCCATGGCAATTATAATAGTGACGACAAAGACAATGGCAAACATAATGATATTGATAATGCTGATGATGATGATGATGCTGAAAGCCATATGAAAATGCATAAAATAGAAGTGACACAAGTGAAAATAGCGCATCGCTATGCAAGATGAAGATTGCTTTCACTAAAACATGAGAAAGTATGGAACAAAAAAACAAAATAAACAAAAAAGAAAACATACCAAGGAATAAGAAAGAAAAGAAGAGAAAAGTGGTGAATACTTGTTAAGCAGCAGTAAGATTGGCAAGGCGCCAAACATTGAAAAATGTTCTAGGAATTTTGTACTGACATATGGAGTGAGGCATTGGCGGTAACAACAAGTTTCTTTCACATGGATTGAATAAATAGCAGAGATGTTATGAAATAAAAAGAGAAATGCGATGAAAAATTTAGAGCTGATGGAAAAGAAGCATTGAATGATATGAAGTAATAAACAAACACGGGCAAATAATAATAATAATAATAATAATAATAATAATAATAATAATAATAATAATAATAATAATAATAATGATAATAATAATAATGAGAATAATAATAATAATGACGATGAGAATAATAATAATCCTTTCTACTCTAGGTACAAGGCCCAAAATTTTTGAGGAGGGGGCCAGTCGATTAGATCGACCGCAGTAGGCAACTAGTACTTAATTTATTGGCCCCGAAGAGATGAAAGGCAAAGTTGACCGCAGCAGCATTTGAACTCAGAATGTGATGGCAGACGAAATACCACTAAGCATTTCACCCGGCGTGCTAATGATTCTGCTAGCTTGCTGCTTAATAATAGTAATAATAATAATGATAATAATAATAATAATAATAATAATAATAATAATAATAATAATAATAATGGTTTAAAACTTTGGCATGAGTGCAGTAGTTTTGAGGGGAATGAGTAAGTCAATTATATCAA
>NC_068992.1:47747199-47754699 GCF_001194135.2 Octopus bimaculoides
TTCAGTAGTTTGGCTGCAGCCATGCTGGAGCACCGCCTTTTGCTGAAGCAAATTTGAAAGTCTTTGTGAAAATTACTTAATACAGTTTTTAAGTATTAAAGGATTTTTAAAAAAATTATTTTTAAAACAAGTTATAAAATCTTTTAACAGGATGTCACTAACCTTTTTGGAAGAAGTCTTTTTTCCTAATGTGCGCGAGCACTTTGAATTAATCTTTTCAAACACATGTGGTCTTGGTCAATGTGTATATGTATGTCTATATATATATATATATATATATGTGTGTGTGTGTGTGTGTGTGTGTGTGTGTGTGTGTGTGACAGGCTTCTTTCAGTTTTCATCTACCAAATCCACTTCCAAGGCTTTGGTTAGCCCAAGGCTATAGGGCTATAGTAGAAGACACTTGCCCAAGGTGTCATGTAATGAGCCTGACCCCAGAACCATGTGGTTGGGAAGTAACCACACAACCCTGTATCAATGCCAAAACGATGAAAGGCAAAGATAAAGTCAAACTCAGCAGAATTTGAAATCACAACATAAAAGCAGATGAAACGCCACTAAGCAGTTTGTCCAACATGTTAACAATTCTGCTAGCTTGCAGCCTTTTAAACTTAATAGTAATAATAATGAAGTAGTTGTATGCTGTCAATGTGACAGTCCCCTGAAGGGAATAATACTACTGTTGGTTAGACCTATGAAGCTGTACAGCTTCCTGTCGGCCTTGACACATTTCCTGTGTCCATATGTTTACAAGGGGGGGGGGAGACAAGCACCTCCACCCTTGTAAACATAAGTTACAGGGACATAAACATAAGGACACAGGAAATGTAAAGACGGCCTTAAGTGCTACTAAGTATTTTGTCCAGCACATTAACAATTTAGCCAGCTTGCTGCCTCAATAATAATAATAATAATAATAATTAATAATTAATAATAATAATGATGATGATATTTTCAATAATGATGATTTCTAATATGTAATATTTCTAGCATATGACTGTATAATTTTCAACCACTACTAATAATACTATCAATAACAATGACAATGACGACAACAATTTGAAAAGACAATTTGTTCCATTCAATGTATTGTTGGCATTTTGAGAACTATTTGTTAGGAAGAAGAGGAGGAGGTGAAGGAAGAGGAGGAGAAAGTGTGTAAGTTGATTTGGAAAACCAATAAAGTAAATAACGCAGAAATAGGTTAATAATCAGTTAAACTACAGCAGTAGACTGGAGTGTTACTGAAGACAGATCTGTTTAGAAGAAGATCTTAAGTCCTTAGGTAAAATGGAATGCTTATCAATTATTTGCTTGACTGATTCATACAAGATCTTCAGTTCAGAATGTTAAGAGAGAGAGCGAAACAGAGGCAGGAAGATGAATATACAAAAGGAGAAAATGTGTGAGAGACATAGAGAGAGAGAGAGAGAGAAAGAGAGGGGGATAGGGAGAGAGTAGAGAGAGAGAGCTATTTGAAATATCTAACAAACTGGAATGAGATGGTCGGATAAAGAAGCTAAAATGGGTTGGTGCCAAAGAGGGCACAATATAGTCAGCCAACTTCCGAATGATTGATTGGTAGTTTTACCAAAGACAATAGTAGGAATCGCCACCAAAAATCTACTTTTCTACTCTCTCTGTATTTTTCCCTAATGTTTTTGTGCGTTTATCTATTTATTCCCTCACCCTGCCTAGCTGGGTTTGAAGATTGTGCAAATTCAGACTTTAACAGGGAAAAATAAAGGTCAGAATAGATTATTTTTATACAAAATCTACTCAATACCAAAAGCTGGTACCTAATTATTTAACATAATGTTGTTCTCTGAATATTTAACCCCAGGTCAGCCCTCATTCAGCAGCTCTATTTTTAAAAATGGCTCTGTGAAACATCCCAGCTTTTAATACAGATTGAACACTATCATTAATGCATTCATCTTGCACAACTCTTTAGCATTCAAACTAGCCATATCTGGCCCAAATACTCTACTTGTTTTGTGTTCAAACTGACCAGATCAGAACTCTTGCACTTACCCTGCAATATCATTCTAGAAATAAGCAATCACATCATCAAAATCTCAAAGCTATAAGATAATGCATGATTAATTCAAAACAATGTGAAGAAATAAGCTTTACATTTGACAGAATACTCTCGATGTCAAAGGGTTAAGAAATTATGGTATGATTTCAAGATTTGAGTTTCTGAGAATCAGATTCACAAATGGAAGAATGGTGGATCTAGAAATGAAACCCTGGTCATCAGTATTACATTGCAGACAGTGAAATTAAGAGGTTCTATAAGGGACCAACTCAGTTCAATTAGCTGTGAGTATGATTTCAAATTTTGGCACAAGGCCAGCAATTTTAGTGAGAGGGACCAAGTCAATTGCATCAACCTCAGTAATCAACTGGTACTTATTTTATTGACTCCAAAAGGATGAAAGACAAAGTCAGCTGTAGCAGAATTTGAAATCAGACTAGAAGTGAATATGTACCTGTGTTATACTCAGACCACCCATTGAAAGGTGTGGCACGACTAAAATACCACAAGTACTTTTGTTTGATAGTAGCTGTTTCTAATTTAGGTACAAGGCCAACAACTTTGAGAGGGGAGTGGTTAGTTGGTATCATCTGACTGGTACTTATGTTATCCATCTTGTAAGGGTGAAAAGCGTAGTCAACCCCAACAAGACTTGAATTCAGACTACAATAACTAGAGAAAATACCACATGGTATTTTTTCAATCATTGCAATGATTCTACTAAATCACCACCTTTATTTTAGGTGATAATGATTTCTAATTTCAGTACATGGTAAGCAATTTTGCAAGGGTAAGTCAATACTATCAGTCCTAGCACTTGGCTGGTGTGTTTATTTTATTGACCTCAGAGGGATGAAAAGCTAAGTTAACTCTAGCAGGAATTGAAAGTAAAGTTGACTCCAGTGGGAACTGAATTCAGAATTTAAAGAACCAACACAAATTATCGCAAGGCATACTTTTCTGACACTTTTATGATTCTACCAGCTCACTGTCTTCGTTTTATTTTTTATTTTGTTTGTAATCATAAAACATTTTCTACCATGACTCATTTCCTTGTAAAAGAACTCTTTAAACTTTAAACAACTATAAACATGGTTCTTTAAGAAAATTTTTAAAGTGCTTCTGCAGCAAATGTATTGCTCTGATATACACCTGGCCCTGAGGATACCGAGATAAGGTTCAAATAAAAACACTGAATTGTTTGCTTACGTTTCACCTGCTAACTAAAAATAGAAGAGATTGTTCACAGGTGTGCTTCGAGATTCAATTAACCTGTATGTAAACATTAAAGCCAGTAGAAGAGTTCTTTCCTTAAATTTTACTTCTGTTATTTCACCACTGTGAGTTCAAATCCAGCCAGGATTAATTCTTCACTTTCAAATGTCCAAGCATGACAGATGATGCATTGCTTCGGCCTTAAAACTCATCTTCGCCTGCTGAGTGAACTGGAATAATATGAAATAAGGTACTTTGCTCAAGGTCACAAGGTGGCTCCCAGATCAGAAATTAGGTCCACAACCATATGATGAAGGACCTATTTGCTAACCACTAGGCCATACACCTCCTCCTGTACATATGCATGCATCCAAATCTGTGTGGAAATACATGCATATGTGTGTGTGTGTGTGTGTCTGTGTGTGTGTGTGTGTGTGTGTGTATATATATATATATATACACACACACATACACAGACACACACACAAACACACAAGTGGAAGGACAGAGGGAGAGAAAGAAGGGGGAGTGAATCTAGTATAGAAACATCCAGTAAATATTCTGCAGTCAACATTCAGGAAACTAATATTTAATATTAGGTCGATATCTTCAGCTTCTTTGCTTAAAATCTCTGGTTTCTCCATAATAACTCTCTCTCTCTACATATATATATATATATATTTAATAATAAAAGAAACACAGACAGATATTTTAGTGATGGATATAATCAATTTTATCAACCTAAGTACTTCACTTATTTTATCAATCACTAGGAAGATGAAACACAAAGTCGACCTTAGCAGGATTTAAGCTGAGATTGTAAACAATCAAGTGAATAACACAAAGTTTATTTTGTTCAATGATCTACTGATTCTGTATCCGAGCTGTTTGTTTGAGAGGAATGGAAATGGTTAAGTAAACTAGCCCCAGTATTTAACTAGTATCTATCTAGCCATCTGTGTGTGTGTGTGTATTTATCATTATATATTTATGTATGTATATATCTTTTACTCTCTTACTCTTTTACTTGCTTTAGTCATTTGACTGCGGCCATGCTGGAGCACTGCCTTCAGTCGAGCAAATCGACCCCAGGACTTGTAAGCCTAGTACTTATTCTATCAGTCTCTTTTGCCAAACCGCTAAGTTACGGGAACGTAAACACACCAGTATCGGTTGTCAAGTGATGCTGGGGGGACAAACACAAACACACAAACACACATATATATATATATATACGACGGGCTTCTTTCAGTTTCCGTCTACCAAATCCACTCACAAGGCTTTGGTCAGCCTGAGGCTATAGTAGAAGACACTTGGCCAAGGTGCCTTGCAGTGGGACTGAACCCGGAACCATGTGGTTGGTAAGCAAGCTACTTACCACACAGCCACTCCAATATATATATATATTTAAGATTGAAAATAGGATAAAATCTTTCTAAGAATTTATCAAGTAGTCAGCATGAAAAACCTCATAAGGGAAAAATTATAATTATTCCCTTTAAATATATTAATTTATAATAAGGGCATTACTACACATAAATGCCTCATGCTATGAGGGACTTTAAAATCAAAACTACCATAATAAATACACAGTGTACCAAACGCTAGGGAATGCAACTCTAGAAGCAAGCTCCTTAAAAAAAGTGTATTTTGTGCACTAATTATGAAATCATATGATATGCAGCTGAATCTGTTTTTAAGGAGCTCACTTCTAGAGTTACATTCCCTCACATTTGGTACACTGTATTTATTTTATAGTTTTGACTTTAAGAGTCCCTCATAGCATGAGGCATTTATGTGTAGTAATGCCCTTATTATAAATAAATATATATATATATATATATATATATATATTATAGTTGTGTATGGATGAGGACAGCAGCATAAAAGAGTGGCAAGGTCTAATTGTGGAGGGAACCTTTGGAAGGGGTAGACCCAAGAAGACATGGGAAAAAGTGGTGAGAAAGGATCCTCACTGAGGAAATGACAAAGGACTGGGAGTTGTGGTGATTTGTTGTGCTTGAAGATATGCCAAGCTAAGTAAAATCGCTGTCATCCATACATACAAGCTTGTCCTTTACGGGTGCTGGTGCTACATAAAAAGCACCCATACCAGTGGCACATAAAAAGCACCCATACCAGTGGCACATAAAAAGCACCCATACCAGTGGCACATAAAAAGCACCCAGCACATTCTGTAAAGTGGATGGTATTAGGAAGGGCATCCACAACATACCACAACAGACAATTGAAATCTGGACACACCTTGGCTGACCAGCTCCATATCAAACCATCCAACCCATGCCAGCATGGAAAATAGACATATGATGATGATGATCATAGTTGATCAGATCAAACCAACATTTTGATAAAATATTTGCTTGTTCCATGTCTTGTTGAGCTTGCATTCTTTTGGCAAAATATAAACGATTATCTCAAAAACCTTTCCTTATCTCCTCATTAAATGATTTCATTTTTCACTCTTATTTAAGCCACCAAATGTTAATTTATGAGTTTGGATTTTATATACTTGGAACTCTGCTCCAATATCTAAATATGTTCTAGGAGAGCCAGGCAACAGACTTACAGAAATGTATGTGTCAATAGTTAATATTTAGCCAGCATCTCAAGACAGTTTTATCAATCTCAATCAACCATATAAGAAGTGAAACTAGACAAGCTACAATGATGAATGTTATGTAAATGATAGCACTTTTACTGATTAAAACATCAAAAAGCTAAAATACATTCAGATAAATGACTGAAATAAGTGGTCAAGATAAAAATAATTGTTTCTAGCATTGGCACAAGAACTGAAAATTTGTTGGAGAACAGACCCAAGTACATATTTTATCAACCTGAAAACAATGAAAGGCAAAGTTGACTTCATTGGGATGTGAACTTGGTCATTGATATCTAATACTATTTCAGCAACAAGTATGGAAGACTGAGTTAGACATGATTTACTTCTATTTGAAGGCTCATCATCAGAATCAGTAATGATATTGCTTCACTATTTACTTCCATATTGTTCAGAAAACATACTAATTTAAATGTTTCTTGTTTACTGACAACTTAAATGGTCTGTGAACATTAAGAAATTACATTAAAGAGCAGTGTTTTAAGAGATAATCAGCAAACTGGAAACATCTTAATAATTTTTACAGAGTGTCACAATTAATTCAACATCATAATGTACCTATTCATTGTGTCTGTCTATCTAGACATCTACATACACACAGTACACACACACACACATATATATATAGTCAACATGTTCACATCATGTTTATACACCCAATCAATATCTACACTATATTTATCCGTACAGTCAACCTCTACACATTATATCTATCCAGGCAACACCTATACACTTTGTCTATCTAACTAGCCAACATCTACTCAGCATTTGTCTATCCACTCTACATCCACACACTATCTATCTATTGAGCCTACATCAATACACTGTGACTATCTACCCAGTCAATATCTATACATGCTCCCCCTACCTAGTCAACATCAACACAATATACATGTCTATCCAGTTAACATTTACCCACCGTTTCTATATATCCAGAAAACTTCTACACGCTGCCTTTTCTGTACCCTGTCAACATCTGCACGCACATATTGTATCTATGTATCTAGTCAATATCTACACACTGTGTTCATCTATCTATTCAACATCTACACAGTGTTTCTCTTTGTAGTCAAAACATCTACACACTGTTTCTCCCTGCAGTCAACATCTCACTTTGTCCTATCTCTCAAAATTGAGAAAATATACAAGGTTTTCATTATAGCTTCTGACTAGATCTACAGATTTTAAACTGTCCAGTTTCAACAACAAAAATAAAGGGAAAAAAAAATTAAACAAAAGATAGGAACATAAAATGCCTTGGGTGGGTAGGTGGGAGGTACAGAAAAAAAAAGAAAGGAAAACAAATATCAAAACAACAAAAATCAATTGAATATTTTTAAGTCAACTGAGAAGAAAACTTTGGTTAATGTCCATAGGAAAGAAAGCAGCTTTCTTTTAGCAACATTTCTCAAGTCTTTTCTTGGTCTTTTCAATTTGAACAACTTGTATCAGAACTGGATTCAGGATTTAGAGAATACAGCAATTTTCTCCAAGAGCCTTTGACCTTTTGCATGAATACAATGAGTGCAATATGTCACGCTTTACAATTGTGTTGAAACAACAACTGCCCGGAGGTCAAATATAGCTAAAATTTTCAACACTT
>NC_068992.1:47758024-47765413 GCF_001194135.2 Octopus bimaculoides
TATATATATATATATATATATATATATATGCCATGTGTGAGTCTGTATGCTTATGTCTGTTTGTCCCCCACTACCACTTGACTACCAGTGTTGGAGTATTTACATCCCAGTAACTTAACAGTTCAGCAAAAGACACCAATAGAATAAGTACCAGGCTTAACAGTAAAATGTGCTGCGGTCAATTCATTCGAATTAGAACTCTTGATGCTGGTGCCCCAGCATGGCCACAGTTTAAGGACTGAAACAAGTAAAGGATTTAAATTTAGAACTAAATATTCTGGATACTTGGTCTTGGAGAGAAGGAATATTTTCTCCCTTTCTGATGAAGGTTAATTGTCCGAAACACCAGAATCTTTACTCTTCATGACAAATAAAGTTACTGCAATATTTTTCTCAACAAACATTTATGCCATCATAAATCCCAGCTTCCATAGGTTCTGGATAATCTTTTTTTTTTTTTTTTTTTTTTTTTGCTTTTAAGATTTTAAATGTGACTTGAAGAATTTAGTTACTATTTGTAGTAGGTTGTATAATACTATTGTGGCTCCCTCATTGTCTGCTCCAAATGTGTGTACTGCATGCACATATATTCTACAACACTTGTAGAATAAATCCAGGGGATATAGTGTATGTTCTAAGAAACACAGTGCAAATTTTGGAGGGAGGTGTAGAGTTTCGATCATTTAAAATTAATTATCAAATTCCATTTAATTCACAGCCAACGTGCCAAGAAGATATAGCTTATAACCATATAGAAATACATTTCAATTCACAGAGGGGGGGCTAATTTGTATATTGATGTTAGTTTGCCCAACTGTTAATAAATTATTAGTACACCAACAACTTCAAGCAGAAGTTCTCTAGTTTCATCCAACATTTATATGCTTTAAACAGATGAATACTCTTTATTATATGTTTATATGAAATCTATTTAAACGTGCATATGATGTTAGTGCATTAGGAAACTAATATGTAAATTATCTCAGCTTGTGTTAATTAAGAGTTATTTCCTATTAGGTTATAATATATTTATTCTTGATACCTAGGGACCATGTTAAAAGCACTCTAGCAGGAAATTTGAAAAACATATGCAATTGTGTAGTAATAGAATATTTGTGTCAGGCTGATGAGAATTTTGGCTATGTACTCTGAGTTTCATTTCAATATGCATTTTCAAACATACATGTGCTGCAGCAGCCATCACTGCCACCATCATTATCATCATTATCATCATTATCATCATTATCATCATTATCATCATTATCATCATCATCAAACATCTGTCTTCCATGCTGCCTTAGGTTTCTAAAGTTGGATTCCTTTCAGGGTTTACTGGGTGCTTTTTTAATGATGCCAACGCCACTGAGGAAAACAAACCACTTGAATGAGGTGGGGGATAGAGAGGGGGTGGCTTTACACCAAGTATTGAGAGGCTCAAATATGAAAGAGGAACAGGAGTAAGTGTCTTGCTATAGAGGAGATGCATGGCCACCTCCACATTACGTAAGAGGGGATGGAGCTGGAAAGAAAACAATGACAGTGGTGACAAAGTGCCAGAGTATATGCTCAAGATACAAGAAGGTGGCTTGCGTACATGTGTGTGTATGCGTGTGTTTAAATAAACAAACATACATATAGATATGTTAGAGACAAACAAGAATAGAACTCAACCTCAGATGGGTGGATAAATATTTTAAAATCGAAATCAGTAGCCTAATACCATAGGTTTTGTGGAAGTTTCTTTGCAATTGATCAGTCAGAGTATCTATAACTGTAAAGATAGGCACATAAAATCTATTCTATCAGACAACTGATTTCTATTAAAACTCTGTGCATGTGTGTGTGTACTGAATATAGAACCATATACTTCAGTGAAGTAAAATTTATAACTTTATTAGTTTCATTAGAGAACATAGAAAAATAAAATCAGATAAAGAGTTCTCCAATAATGACCAAAACCACAAATGTAACCATTTTAATTAACTACAGGCATGTGTGATATTTATATTAACAACTTCATAACTATGAAAGATAATGTCAGCATAGTCTACAGTGGAACAGAAAATATAGAAAATACAAAAAAAAATAAAATATAATAAAGATGATTAATAAACTGTTTTCTTTTTCCCTCCATTGCTTCCAAAAATTGATAATTGGTATTTCTAATGAAGAATATGCGCCATAAGATTTAAATGGTACAAATAAATCCTTCAGTATATGACTGGTATGTATTTCCTAAATTTACAGAGGGTGAAAGGCCAAACTGACGTTGGCAAGATTAAAATAAATACTGTAAAAGAACATTGGTAATTGCCATGAGAATTTTTACAGCATTTTACCAAATCTGCCGTCCGCTGCTCTGTCAGAAATGATTTCATAGGAATTTGAGAACGAAAAGAATTGAAGACAATTCAATATACCCCCAGAAATTATTGTCATGGTCCATTTGTAAGTAATTAGTAAGTAAAGGGGTGTAGTTAGTGTGAGTCTTTATATTCTTGGTGTAATAGTAGGCATGCAAGGGTCTCGAGCGACCGTGGATCTGCACCCAGAGAATTGTGGTGCAGCATCTGCTGTGGCTGTAGAAGCCCCCATGGGGAGTTCTCTACTGGCGCTCTTGGTTTTTCCTTCAAGGATTTTAGTAGAACGAATCAACCTCAGGACATCGTTTCTTTTTTTTTAAATCCTGATGCTTATTCTGTTAGTCTTTTATGCTGAACCGCTAAGTTACAGGAATGTAAACAAACCAACACCAGCTGTAAAAAAGTCATAGGGGACAAACACAAATGCATGCGCACACACACTCACAGATATGTATACATAGAATGGTCTTCTTTCAGTTTCCATCTACTAAATCCACTCAAAAGGTCTTGGTTGGCCCGGGGCTATAGTAAAAGACATGTGCTGAAGGTGCTATGTTGTGAGACTGAACCTGAAACCATGTGGTCGAGAAGGGAACTTCTTACCACACGGCCACATCTGCCCTATAAATGTATATAAAAGACAAACAGCTTCTCACAGTTATTTGTATGATCTATTTGTAGATAAGGGGGTGTTAGTGTTTTGCTGTACATAATTGGAATCGTCTATTTGCAAGTAAAAGGGGGTTAGTCAGTGTGTTCTAGTGCATGACTGATATTTATGTTACCAATTCCAGAAGCAGGAAATGCAAAGTCAGCCATTGTAGAATGCAAATTCAGAAAGTAACAAAGCAAAGTAATTTACTACGAGCAGAAGATATTTAGTCCAACACTTTCTGCTGATTCTGGCAAATCTCCGCCCTCATAGTATTAACAACAACAACAACAACAGCAGCAGCAGTAGCAACAACAGCAACAATGAAACCATTTCTAGCAGGGATTAACTTTCAGAAGCTCTATGCTAAATGGATTTGAAATGAGAGTACGTTCTGAGAAGAAATCTGAACCAGACTCGGTTCCGTTTTGTGTAGACATTAGTTTTCTTAAATTACACAAGAAACAAACTAGTGTCTTCCAAAGAAAGAATGCCAATGCATTAATTAAAGAATTGCAAAAATAGAAAAACAAAGAAATTATTCAGTATTAATTAATTCCTCATTGTACTTTATGACTTTTAATGATTCTTTGTTGAGTAAGTATGTGGTTTCGAAAATATTTAGACACAAAACCTTGGCCTAATTCTTAAACAGTTCGTTTATTTGAAACAGCACACCTCCAGCTACACAGCAATAATGTTTACATTATATTACAGTGCTCAGTAATAATTTTGGCAGGGGGCCAATCATAGTACCTATATATTTGTGTAATCTGACATGGGTAACAAATGCTGCAGAGCAAGCTTCCAATGAAATGCTTACCAAATTCTTCAGTTTAGATTTCCCTCAGAACAATAAATACTTCTAATTAATTTGTTATTGACATATTTTTGTTTGTTTATATTTATGGGGAGGTAGATGAAAATAATTTATTGTATGGTGGAAAGGGCATATGATGGATTAAGCAGTTCACAGTATATTACTGGTATTTATTTTAGTGTACCTCGATAGATGCAGATCAATAGGAAACCCTCGATAGCAGCTATTATCAAGTGGAGGTCCTAGACCCTATCTCAAATACATGCACTCTCATAAATACTAAATACTTGACAAGTGACCGGGAATTCTGTCAATTTGCTCTGCTTGAGAAGACACACCAAGCTAAGTGAAATCATTATTGTGGCCAGTGCTAGTGACCTGTAAAAGGCACCCAGTACACTCTGTAAAGTGGTTGGCATTAGGAAGGGCATCCAGCCATACAAAACTAAGCCAAAACAGATAACTAGAGCCTCGTGCAGCTCTTTGGTTTACCAGCTCCAGTCAAACTGTCTAACCCAGACCAGCATGGAAAATGGACATTAAATGGTGATGATGATGATTAACTACTTATTTCAAGCTCAGGACATTTCCTTCAAGACAAAACCACGTACAATTTTTCCCCATTTCCCACATTGGACAACTATTCCTCACATATGAAAAAGTTTATTAATAACTTACCAAACACACAATACACACGTTAGAAATAACGTCTTAATTTTTTTTTTTCCACTATGCTTACTGATTTAATTGCAATATTTTTATGAAAATATTTTCTTGTATTTTAAGTATCTCACACAGTTCTTTCTGTTTCTTGATAAGCTTTATTAAACCTCAAGAATTTTGGAATGAGTTTTTGTCTTCCCATTTATTTGTTCTTTTACATGAATGCACACATCTAACTCATGTGGTGCTTTCAATATTTTAGAAATCTCAGCTAATCTTAGCAACATATGACTTCATGAATAATAATAATAATAATAATGATAATAATAATAATAGTTTTAAATTTTGGCAGTACATACAATATTCAAATCCTGCCAAGGTTAGCTTTGCTTTATCCTTTTGGACTAAATAAAATGAAGTACCAGTAAAATACTGGAGTTCATGTAATTCACTAATCTCCATCCTCTAAGTTTGGCTTTTTCCCAAAATTTCAAATAATTATTATTATTAATATCATTTAGAAATAATTATAAGAGCTTTGGGAAGAAATGCTTAGTGATATTTCTTCCAACTCATAATGTTCTAAGTTCAAAATTGGCCAAGTTTTACTTTGCCTTTCATCATTTAGAGGTCAATATAATAAGTACCAATTGAGTACTGGCATTGATGTAATTGACTTACCCCATCCCTAAAACTGTTAGCCTTGTGCCAAAATGTGAAACCATTATCGAGGCAGTGAAATGGCAGAATTGTTATTGAATCAGACGAAATGCTCAGTGACATTTCTTCTGAATCTTTACAGTCTGAGTTCAAATACCACCGAGATCAATGTTGCCTTTCATCTTTTTGGGGTTGATAAAATAGAGCACCGGTCAAGTACTGGAGTTCATGTAATTGATTTTTCCCTTCCCTCAAAAGTGCTGGCCCAGTGCCAAAATTTGAAACAATAATCTTTATTACTATTATTTGTAGTAGTTGTAGTAGCAGTAGTAGCATCAGCAGCAATAGTTCATATAGTTACTATTATCACTACTGGTTTCTGACTTAGCCACAAGAGCAGTAATTTTAAGGGGCTGGTGTAAGTCAATACTATCAACTTCAATAAAAAAAATAAATGCGCCCTTTTAAAGCCTAGCCAGACTCATGGGCCCGGTTTCTCGGTTTCTATGGCATATGTGTTCCCCAGCTGGATGGGACACCAGTCCATCACAGCGTTACTGATTTTTGCCAGCTGAGTGGACTGGAGAAACGTGAAATGAAGTGTTTTGCTCAAGAACATAACACGTCGCCTGGTCCAGGAATCGAAACCACAACCTTACAATCATGATGCTGACACCCTAACCACTAAGCCACATGCATCCACGTCAACTTCAATACTTGACTGTATTTTATTTTACTAAACCCAGAAGAATGAAAAGCAGGAGTCAACATAAAGTACCAGTCAAATAGTGGGGGTAGCGGCATCAATTAACCACAACTACTTCTTAACATTATTGACCTTGTGCCAAAATCAGAAACCAAAGAATGGGCAAAGCATGAGAATAAATGCTTTGCAGTATTTCTTCTGATTCTTTACATTGTAAGTTTCAATCCAACAAAGTTTAACTTTTATTCATTCAGGATCGATAAAATATAATACCAACCAAGTGATGAAAATCAAGGTAGTCATTTAACCCCAACCTTTTTAAAATTGCAGGCTTTGTGCCTAAATTAGAAACCTTGATGATCATTTTTAACTCTGTCACATCATTGAAGACAGTCTTTGGGTTTACTTTTCTCCATTTTTAGTAATGCTACTTTTTAATTCCTCCTTGGATTTGATTAAAACTCAAGCTTCACATGGCAAAAACATGAGTTTATTGAGCTGCTATAAATAACAGCTAAATCTCTCTCAAATTACATCCTAAAATGTCTAAGAAAAATAAAGACCCAATAGCTATGTAGTTCTGAATTACATAGACAGAATTACAGTTCAAAGGCTTTTGATGATAGGTTTTGTGTATAAGATCTGACCAAGGGTGGAACAACAACTTTTTTTACTATATTAATGCATTTGAAAACAACAGCTTTATTGAATATGTACTTCTGAAAATTATTTCCAACAGGGCAATCACTAATTTACTGGCTGTAGCGGTGGGATGGAGGGTGAGGGGAAGAAACAGGTTGTTAGGGTTTTGTGACAGAATATGATGACTAACGACTATATCACTACTGAAACACATCAACTGCTTGTAGTTTGTATAAATGACATAAATTAGCTTCCAACAGATATAGTTTGCTAATGTATATACTTTACACTATCTATCATTCTCCAGCATTTCCACTTATAAATCAGACCACCTTTATTTTATAACAAAGCAACTGTTTTTACCTACTACAGATGCCAATGACTTGTAATCCCAGTGGCTTTCAAAAATAATTTCTGTTGTTCCTGCATTAAAACATCTTGCTTCACTTTACATGTAAAACACAGATTTTTGGTGACAGTGATTTGAGACAAAATTATTACCTTACATGTTGATGGTTATTAGCTTAATACTCGCCCAAGTAAAATATATACATGTTGTCTCAGGTGATTTGAAAATCTAACATATATTTGGAGTAAACAAATCATTCCATGTTTTTCTCCAATTTCAGATAACGATATACATTGAGAAACTTAATTAGGTGGTGGTGAGGAGGGAGCACAATAAGAATTGTCATTGCAAATAACAAATCGGCTGGGTTCATCTAAATAAAACAACGAGAGGTTTACAGTTACCTCAGAAATAATACTTCACTAATGATCCTACATCTTTCTGTTTCTCTGGCTACACTTTCATAACCCCTATCAAATGTTTCTATTTACATAATCTGAGCTTACTTAGTCTTTTTTTTTTTTTTTTTTTTTT
>NC_068992.1:47765611-47773877 GCF_001194135.2 Octopus bimaculoides
TTATTATTATTATTATTATTATTATTATTATTATTATTATTATTATTATTATTATTATTATTATTATTATTATTATTATTATTATTCAGTAGTTTTATTTTTATAACGTACTTTCACTTCACTACCGAGCGCAGCTCTGTGCGCCTTGGGTATGTGCTGTGGTTTGCTGTGGTGCTCTTATGTTTACTGTATTGAAAGTGTTTTGCGTAGAATGTGTGCAGTACCCAGTAGTGCAATTTTCTGTATGTTATATATATTTGTAAGTCCTGGTGTTTTTGTTATGTATTTGTCTGAATATTTTTTTATTATACCTAAGGCACCTACTATGATAGGAATTGTTTCTGTTTTTTATTATTATTATTATTATTATTATTATTATTAATAATAATAATAATAAGGCAGCGAGCTGGCAGAATCATTAGTGTGCCGGGCAAAATGCTTTGTGGCATTTTGTCTGTCACTACATTCTGAGTTCAAATTCTGCCGAGGACAACTTTGTCTTCCATCCATTCGGGGACAATAAAGTACCAGTTGCATACTGGATTGATCTAATCGACTAGCCCTCTCCCCAAAATTTCAGGCCTTGTGCCTATAGTGGAAAGGATTTTTATTATTATTTATTATTAAGGAAGTGAGCTGACAGAATTGTTAGCATGCTGGACAAAAATGCTTTACATTCAGAGTTCAAATTCTATTGCAGTCAACTTTGCCTTTCATCCTTTCAGGGTCAATAAAATAACCATCAAATGCTGGGAGTCAATGTCAATGACTGAATCCTCAGTCCCTTTCAAAATTTCTGGCCTTGTGCCAAATCTTGAGGCAGTTGATAGACTCTTTAGTACATTGGAGAAAAATGCTTAGAAGCATTTTTTCGTGCTCTTTATGTCATAGGTTCAAATGTTGCTGCTGTCAACTATGCCTTTCATTGTTTAACAAAATAAAGCGCCAACCAAGTACTTGGATTGATGAAATTGACTATTGATTATTATTATTATTATTATCATTATTAAGGTGGTGAACTGGCAGAATTGTTAGCACGCCAGATGAAATGCTTAGTAGTATTTCATCTGCTGCTACATTCTGAGTTCACATTCTGCCAAGGCCAACTTTGCCTTTCATCCTTTAGGGGGTCGATAAATCAAGTACCAGTGAAACACTGGGGTTGATATAATCAACTAGTCCTCTCCCCACAAATATAATGCTTTGTGCCTCCAAAAGAAAGGATTATTATTATTATTATTATTATTATTATTATTACCATTATTATAGGCAGCAAACTAGCAGAATCATTAGCATGTTGGACAAAATGCTAAGCACCATCCAGTTTTACATTCTGACCTCAAATTTATCCAAGTGCGACCTTGCCTTTCATCCTTTTAGTGTCGATAAAATAAGTATCAGTCAAGTACTCCCCTGTGCCAAAGTTTGAAACCATTATTATTATTATTATTATTATGTCTTACAAAAGCACAGTGAACATTTGTTTGTTGGATTCTAACTACTTTATTGTGATATTGAAGCAAGTGAAAGAATATAAATATTCCTAGAGTTAAAGTTCGTGAGAATAGAGAAAAACAGAAAAAGTGCATGACATGAGAGAAAAAAAAAATCACTAGAATTCCTGTGATTATAAAGAAACTGGCAAGATCCTATGTCTAAAAGTTGACAGGAGAGTTCTGGAGATTAAATAGGAAAAGAACTACAATGATTTAATAAATACAGGTAAGTTTTTCTGATTAACAACAGGAAGAAAATTCCTATCGATAGGAGAAAAAGGTAATTTTCTTTGATAAGAGAAGCAAAAGTAACTATTTAAGACTACAGAGCAACAAGAGAATTCTTGAAAATATAGAACGATAAATAATATGATATGATTATTAAAAAGAAACAGTTCCTATATATTTCAAGAATTACAGCTGGATACGGTTTCTTTCTTTCTTTTTTTTTTTCTATATAAGGACTTTGTCAATCAGGCAACCAGGTGCATGCAGTGTGATCTATCTTGTCTAGAGACACAGAATAACTACAGAATTAAGATTTGAATTTATGACTATACATGGTCAGTAAACTTTCATATTAACAACTTGACAGCTATTAAGACATTAGTTTAAAATTTAAACACACAAGAAAAGAAACACATTATGTCCAATGGAGTTCTATAATCCCACTGATTGCCTGGTCAGTGTTTTCATATCCTGACAGAAGCATAGTACCTAACTTACAATTTGTTCAGCCTGGAGGGCCAAAAGTAGATAACCCAGGGTAGAAGCACTCACCATTGTCAGCAATGACATCATTCTAAAATAAACAGATACTTCATTGACTAGCAGTAGTGAGTTCAATTAACCTTATATGTGTGTGTGTGTGTGTGTGTGTGTGTAATGGGCTTCTTTTAGTTTCCTTATTTCTTTATTGCCCACAAGGGGCTAAACATAGAGGGGACAAACAAGGACAGAGAAAGGGATTAAGTCGATTACATCGACCCCAGTGCGTAACTAGTACTTAAAATATATCAACCCCAAAAGAATGAAAGGCAAAGTTGACCTCAGCGGAATTTGAACTCAGAACGTAACGGCAGACAAAATGCCACTAAGAATTTCACCCGGCGTGCTAACGTTTCTGCCAGCTCGCCGCCTCAGTTTCTTTTAGTTTCTATCTATTTATTCACAAAGCTTCAATCAGCCCAGGGCTTTTGGGAAAGACATTTTGAGGAAGTGGGCACCAGTCGATTATATTGACCCCAGTGCTCAGCTGGTACTTAATTTATCAAAGGATGACAGGTAAAATCAACCACAACAGAATTTGAACTGAGAATGTGAAATTGGAGAAAATGCAGCTAAGCTTTTTGTCTGGTGAGCTAACTATTTGGCCAGTTTGCAATAATAACAATAATGATGATGATGATAATAATAATAATAATAATAATCCTTTCTACTATAGGTAGAAGGCCTGAAACTTAGGTGAAGTGGCTAGTCAATTTCATAGATCCCAGTGTGTAACTGGTTCTTAGATCATCAACTCTGAAAGGATGAAAGGTAAATCAACCTCGGTGGAATTTGAACTCAGAATGTAAAGATCGATGAAATGCTACCTAGCATGCTAACAATTCTACCAGCTCACCACCTTAAAAATAATAATAATTATTATTATTATCATTATTATGGTTTCAACTTTTGGCACAATGCCAGCAGTTTTTGAGAGGAAGGCAGCAAACTGAATACAAATACGTTAGTACTCAAATGATGCTTAATTTATCAACGCTGATAGGATGAAAGTTAAAGTCAATCATATTGGAATTTGAATTCAGAATGTGAAGAAGGACAAAATACTGTTTTTTGTCCAGCATGCTAACAATTCTGCCAGTTCACAACAACAACAACAACTACAATAATAATAATAATGATAACAACAACAACAACAACAATAATAATTTCTTGTTGAAGTATGAAGGCTGAGATTTTCATTATAGATACATACTTTTCTCAAGGTAACCATGATAATTACAGCACCAACAAAAATTATATATAATAACAAAAATGAAATTAATAATAATAATAATAATAATAATAATAATAATAATAACAGCAACATCAACAATATTTATAATGATGAAAGCAATATTGATGACATTGATAACTGCAACAACAATAACAACATCAATATCAGCAATGATGATAAAGAACAAAAATAAAATTGGAAAATAAGAATAACACTAAAAACAATGACATGAAGATAAAAAAGCAACAACAGCAATAATAATAATAATAATAGTAATAATAATAATAATAAAATTAATGATGATTTCTGGCATCATAATTATTATTAATGATAACAGCAATGACAATAATAATAATCTTCACCTGAATATTAATATATATACATATATATATATATATATATATATATATAAAGCAAAGAAAAAAAAATTAATGAAGCAAAACAAATAAATAAAGCAAAAGGTGTGAAAAGAAAGAAAAGATAACATTATTAAAAGCTCTTCCTCATCCTCATCAACCTCCTTCTCCTAATCATCATCATTCTTATTTTCAAACTAAGAAATGAAAATATCTATTATATTAATTACAAATAATGATTAAAAAACACAAAGTTGAACAAAATAAAATGAAATATACTTAAAATAAAAATTCATGGAAAAAATCAATTAAACATAATTATAAAAACATATATATACTTAAACTTTAGCACATTGCATTTTCTCCAGCACCGTTTCCCCTGCCACTGCCCTATTAATACAGGGGAAAAAACTCATATGGTGACATGACGCACCTACAGTGTGCTAAAGGCTAAAGAAAGAAAGATACATAAAAGAAAAATCTAAAACAAAGAATAAAAAATAAATGCAGAAAATGCACCCCCTCCCCCATTTCATGATGTCCACCACTACCCTGCTGTCTTGTCAATACCAATGAATAAATAAATAAATAAATAAATAAATAAGTAAATTAATATATAAATAAAGTAAAGCCATTCTGAAAATTTTTTAATAATAGTAATAATGATGAAGAAAATAGTTTAAAATGTAAGGAAAGACTTACCATTGAGTACATGCACTTTGATGCTAGTTATCTCCAGATTCGAGCTACGACATACATATTCACCAGCATCGGACATTTTACTGTGAGTTATATTCAGAACACTGCTCAGTGTGTTTGCGTGAGGAAAGTGGCGTTTATCGATTTTGATCTTTTTCGCAGAATCGGCATTAATTTTGTTGCCATCTTTGAACCAGTCGAGATCCAGTGGAGGATATTCTGAGCCAGTTGTATTGCATACAAGTTTGATGGGATCTCCTTTCTCGATGTATGATTTACCAGAAACCTGGATGCCTACAACAAGATGTAATAACAATAATGATAATAGTAATAGCAATAATAATAATAATAATATGGAATAACGACAGAAAAAAGATGGTATAAACACACGCCAGAAAAGGTCACAGAAAACGAGAAAGCAACAATACTCTGGGATATGCCAATACACACAGATAGAGAAATTAAGGCAAATAGACCAGATATAGTTGTCAAAGATCATGAAGAAAAAAAATGCTTTCTAATTGATGTATCAATACCAGCAGATGACAATGTTTCCCTAAAAGAAATGGAAAAACTTTCAAAATACAAAGACCTGGAAATAGAGGTAACTCGAATATGGAATCTAAAAACAGAAACAATTCCTATCATAGTAGGTGCCTTAGGTATAATAAAAAGATATTCAGACAAATACATAACAAAAACACCAGGGCTTACAAATATATATAACACAGAAAATTGCACTACTGGGCACTGCACACATCCTACGCAAAACACTTTCAATACAGTAACCATAAGAGCATCACAGCAAACCACAGCACATACCCAAGGCACACAGAGCTGCGCTCAGTAGTGAAGTGAAAGCACGTTATAAAAATAAAACTACTGAACAATAATAATAATAATAATCTCAAATTTTAGCCCAAGGCTAGCAATTTTAGGGGAGGGATAAGTAAAATTACATCAACACCAGCGTTCAACTGGTACTTATTTTATCAACAGAATTTTAACTCAGGATATAAAGACAGATGAAATACCACTAGGTATTTTGCCCAACATACTAGCAATTTAGCCAGCTTGTCACCTTAATAACAAACATTTCAAATTTTGGCACAAAGCTAGCAATTTCAGGGGAGGGATAAGTCGATTCCGTCGACCCCAGTGTTCAACTGACACTTACTTTATCAACCCCGAAAGGGCAGATGTCTTCTACTATAGCCTAGGGCTGACAAAAGCCTTGTGGATGGATTTAGTAGATGGAAACTGAAAGAAGTTTGTTGTATATATGTATGTGTATATATATATATATATATATATATATATATATATATGTATGTGTGTGTATATGTTTGTGCGTCTGTGTTTGTCTCCCAACATCGCTTGGCAACCGATGCTGGTGTGTTTACGTCCCCTGTAACTTAGCAGTTCGGCAAAAGTGACCGATAGAATAAATACTAGGCTTACAAAGAATAAGTCCTTGGGTCGATTTCTTCGACTAAACGTGGTGCTCCAGCAAGGCCACAGTCAAATGACTGAAACAAGTGAAGGAGAGAGAGAGTTAAAAGAGAAACTCTAAGATCATACATTTTTGCAATTCTATATTATACAGAGTGGATACCAAAGAAATTGGAAAACTTCAGAAATATCAGAACCGAGCCAGAGATTATGGAAAACAAAAATAACAATGGTTCCTACGATAGTTGGTACACTTGGCACAACACCCAAACTGCTTCCTAAGAGACTGAAAGAAATTGGAATTGAGACTAGTATTGACAACCTACAGAAAAATACCAGCATTCTGCAAATATGTTAAGAAAGATTCTTGAGATGTGAGAATAGTTGTCACCAAATCCCCAGACAGCATCCCTGCTAACTAAAGTAGCTTTATAATAATAATAATATTAATAATAATAATAATAATAATAGTAGTAGTAGTAATAATAATCCTTTCTACTATAGGCACAAGGTCTGAAATTTGGTGGAAGGGAGCCAGTTGATTAGATCAACCCTGGTATGTAATTGGTACTTAATTTATTGACTCCAAAAGGATGAAAGGCAAAGTTGACCTCAGTGGAATTTGAACTCAGAACGTAAAGATGGGAAAAATGCCACTAAGCATTATACCCAGAATGCTAACAATTCTACCAGTTTGCCACCTGAATAATAATAATGATAATAATAATAATAATAATAATAATAATAATAATAATAATAATAATGATGATGATAATAATAATCCTTTTTATTATAAGCACAAAACCTTAAATATTTGGGGAGGCTGCTAGTTGAGTACATCAACCCCAGTACTTCAATGTTATTTATTTTATCATTACCAAAAGGATGGAAAGCAAAGTCAACTTTGGCAGAATTTGAACTTGAAATGTAAAGCCAGAAGAAATGCTGGAAAGCACTTTTTCCGGCATGCTAACAATGAATAATAATAATAATGGTAAAGTGTCTATCTGTAGATTGTATACAATCTGGCTAGAATATGTGATGAGGACAACACTGAAAATGATGCAGTCCCTTTAAATGAAGATTGCATTTCTTAGATAAACAGATGCTCTCCTTGCCTCTGTTTATCTACATCTATTTATTTATTTTCCTGTCTCCCAGTAGTTTGAACTAACGTCCCCCCCCCACCCCACCAGTTTGACCTCTATGGCACCAACAACACTCATTTGGGGACCTGCTGCTACTTGCAGTGCTCCAGCATGGGCTGCAGTCTAATGACTGAAACAAGTTAAAGATGAAGGATAAAAAAAATTCATACATACATACATACATGAAGGAGTGCTGCAAAGTTCCTGGTTTTAGGTAAAAGAAAATACAGGTGGGACAGATAATTATGATTTTATTCAAAATATTCTCCTCCCAGATTCACATACCTATTGCAATGGTTCTTCAGTTTTTCAAAGCGCTATAAAAGAACTTGGAAGGCTGGGCCTCCAACCAGGCCTTTTGCAATATCCTTAATGCAAAAATATTTTCAGCAGCCCCTCATATATACAGATACAAAGACATGCACATATATTCACACACGCACACATGCTCTCTCTCTCTCTCACACACACACACACACACACATACACTCACAATACACGTCTTCATGTGTACTTACTTGGTTTAGTTTTTTCCCTCACTGGGTTATCTGTAAAAGAAAGCAAAATAATGGAGTTCTGTGAGAATGAGTAGAAGGCGAAGAAGAAGAAGAAGAAAAGTACAAAGTAACTGAATCAACCATTGGCATAAAATCACAGTCGCATAAAATAGCTGAAGGGAAATAATTGATACAAAAACAGAAATAATTGATAAAAATGGCAAAATGTTTTGGCCCAAAGGATTTCAGATGGGCAAAATATGCAGAAAATGGTTTCTATAATTCAAAGAATCAAAGTACATGACATTGTTTAACTCTTTCGTTCTTTTTCTTTTTTTCTTTTGCTGCAGAACCATTATTGTTTTAAAGGTTAAATGTAAATGTAATTCAATTTCCTTTGTTGATTTAGGCATGCATATAACCATATTATACATATATACACATACATATATAAATATATTTATATATATATATACAAATATATATGTTTATATACATATATAAATATATTTATATATATATATACAAATATATATGTTTATATATATATATATAATATATACAAATATATATGTTCATATATATATATATAATATATACAAATATATATATATAT
>NC_068992.1:47774678-47775704 GCF_001194135.2 Octopus bimaculoides
AATAATAACCAAAGTACAGAAAACACACAAGCCACATAGAGAACATTTTCCTTCATCAGCTACCCCCGTTTTAACACCGGCGTTTCGAAGAGCTGGGCAGGACGCATCGTTAAAATGGTTCTTCCCATGGACCGCAAATTAAATTTGTATACAAAAATTAAACCTGTGCCATGGAAGAATGTAGTGGCGGACAAAAAACAAGACAGGAAAACAAACGGAAAAGGCTTTGTGGCCAGACGTGGAAAATTATGTGTATATGAACGCTGTGAGGCATGAACTGAAAGCCGGGACGAAGTAAGTTCGCGTGCTTGCTCGGCGACAGCCAAGGAAGAAAAGGATTAGTGACTGGAAGCATGTGACCAGGGTAAGGAAGAGAGAGAGTGGTAGAGGTAGAAACAAGGGGAGGAAGTAGAAGAATAGGTGAGCAACGAGAGAGAGAGAGAGAGAGGAAGAGAGAAATATAGTAGTGACAGAAGGAAGAACGAGAGGGGAAAGAGAGATACGTAGTAGTCACAGAGGAAGAACGAGAGGGGGAAAAAGTGAAAGAGAAAGAGATAGAGTCGCGTCAGAAAATATAAAGTTGAAAAAACTACTTACAACAGGAATGACGCAGGCATTCGGTCATGTTAAACAAATAATAAATGAGTATATGCATATATACGTACAGGTATGTGCATACCTACGTCTACCTGTACATATAGGTGCATATCTGGGTACAGGACATTGCAAACAAAACGTAGACAAGAAAATAATAATAACCAGAGTACAGAAAACACACAAGCCACATAGAGAACATTTTCCTTCATCAGCTACCCCAATTTTAACACCAGCGTTTCGAAGAGCTGGGCAGGACGCATCGTTAAAATGGTTCTTCCCATGGACCGCAAATTAAATTTGTATACATAAATTAGTGGTAGAGGTAGAAACAAGGGGAGGAAGTAGAAGAATAGGTGAGCAACGAGAGAGAGAGAGAGAGAGGAAGAGAGAAATATAGTAGTGACAGAAGGAAGAACGAGAGGGGTAAAG
>NC_068992.1:47775901-47791326 GCF_001194135.2 Octopus bimaculoides
TATATATATATATATATGTATATATATATGAATATTAATTTTAAATAAAAATACTCTCTAACTGGTAAATTAGCTGCTGAAATTTATTAACTGCAGAGTTATTTCTAGCTTCAGCGTGCCAAAATGAAGACATTTGAAAAATACACCCAAATATAATTTGTAGAACTTTATACATGCTCTATTTCGTTTGAGAGTTCTGTATCTAGTTCTGGAAATTTGCGTTTTGTAAGCGACAGACCATACTGACGATCTTGCAGATATTTGCGTATTTACATTTCATTCAGGGTTGCCCCTCTCAGGTAAATCTCGACAAGAGTCAACAAACTCAAAACATCGATGTTTCATATTCCAGAGTGAGGTCAACACCGAACGAATGGGGTGTTTTCACACCTTCTTACCATAAGAGAGAATTTTTCTCCATGGTAACTTCAGTGTATCTGCCTTTAGTAGTTGAAATATGTGACAAACATTTTTCAACTGACCTAAATTGTGATTATACGTAAACACTGCTTAGCGCATTTACTCTGATATATATACATATGTATATGTATATATATACACACACAGACACTGATATGTAAAAATTCGACACACATACGCCTGCATGTCTATATATTCATATATGTCTGATCAAATGAACAAGTCAGCAAATGTGTTACTAAAGACAAAAGTTTAAAAAATGAATAACAGAGTAATGAATAAATGGTGCAAAGTTCATTACAGGAGCAGAACAAAAGTATAAGAAATATATATATATACATCATCATCATCATTGTTTAACGTCCACTTTACATGCTAGCATGGGTTGGACGATTTGACTGAGGACTGGTGAACCAGATGGCTACACCAGGTTCCAATCTGATTTGGCAGAGTTTCTACAGCTGGATGCCCTTCCTAACACCAACCACTCCGAGGGTGTAGTGGGTGCTTTTACATGCCACCGGCACGAAGGCCAGTCAGGCGGTACTGGTAACATACATATATAACAATACATGTAAGAATTTGGGACAATACTTCCTCTGTTCATGAGTGATGATACTATAAAATGCAATACTTAGAAATGGTAGCAGTTTATGCTTTGTTATGTGTAGCCTACATCTATGTTGTTGGGGGTTGACATATAAATGTTGATGCCAGAAGGCTTGTGGAGTCAGAACTGGAGCCAGATGCAATTATTGGATTAGTTGAGTCAGAATCAAAACATCTTTACTGACTCTGACTCAATTTAAAATAGAAATATAATGCAAGAAGATTTCAGATTCTACAGATATTATTTTGAGTCTTTTCTCTGCTAAAAACAATCAAATCAGATTTAAAGGTTTCTATGGGAGTGGATCAGGTAGAGCCAATTCTGTTTCAACAAGAAAAAAGAAAAAAGAAAAGAAAAAAAAAGAAAACAAGATGTTAGTAAATTCTGGATCTGGATTTTTTTTTATTTAACCCCTACTGTATAGATAGAGCGTTTCTGTAATAAATTTTGGAGCGATAAACTTTTCAATGTTTTACAATATAATTTTTTTAATGTCCTTGAGTGTAATCTTTCATAATACATTCACTTAAATTTTATATTCCAACATTGCTTTAATCTCAGAAAGGAAGGGTTATGATCTAATTGAGTTTATTTCTTTTTAAAATGGCCATTTGTTTAAGTGGCTTTAAGTGTTCAATGTTTTTTTGTTTTAACTTTGATGTACTTTAGATTTTTGAAACAGTGAAGATTGTATTTTGTAGTGTTTTTAAAGTTTATTTCTTTTATATCTTTTTACTTTATTGCCATTTAATGAAAACAGCCTCTTCATTTTAATTTTAATTTTAAAGGGTTTGCCTTGCACTTAACTGTTTGTAACGACTTTAATAAATAAAATATAAAGGCCACAACTGTATAGCCTTAACCTTTACATATAAGTCTTGATAGGCTGTAATGCTAAAAAGTACCCAGATCGTTCACATTGGTCATTTATGTTGTGTGTTTTTAATAAACATAAGAAATATGTAATTAGTTTAACTACAAATAGAGGAGTTGGACTCGAAGTCAATCATACTGTAAATAGAAGGGTCAGCGTCGGAGACAAATGTTTTCTGTTCCGACTCCTAAGCCCTGAATGCAATGTTAAATGAATTCATATTTGATTGCATGGCAGCTTATAAAGACACTGTGTAGCTGTAACCTCAAGTAGGGGTCTACTGTGATGTCATGTTCATCCCTTTAGCATTTAAACTACCCATATCAGGCCCAAATATTCTATCTGTTTTATATTCAAACCAGCCACATTTAGCCTCAGAAACCTACTCTGCAATGTCATTCTGAAAATAAACAACCACAGTATCAACATTTTGAAGTTATGAGATAATGCATGATTAATTCAAAACAGAGTGAATGAATAATTACTACATGCAAAAGAGTAATTTGAATATTAAAGAGTTAAAGATCACAACAGTTTGCTTCATCGCATTGTAAGAGGATACTGCACCTCTCCTCCAACTTCTACTCTCACCAATATTCAACCCTCGAAAAACCGAGTCTCACCTGACCTACACTCTTGTTATACTCAAGTGAACTAGCCAACCACTTTACACTGAGCAACAAAACCCTAACCTTACCACATGGTTCTGCAGCATCTGTAGATACATTCCCCCCAAATAAATTCTGCCTGATCCATGCAGCACGGAAAAAGTGGATGCTTAAAAAGAAACATTGATGATGATGATGATGATGATGATGATGATGATGATCCAGGAGTTACCTGCTCCAGGTAACATGGTAAGACCACTTACATTAAAGTAGTCAAAGGATAAATACTAAGTGTGAACATGTATTAAAACAGTGAATCTACTAAAAGGCATTTTATTGAACTCACTGTTTTAATAAAAGATGCATATACATATATATACACACATATATACACGTGTGTGTGTGTGTGTGTTTATTTATGCATATATACTATAAGGTTTTCCATTAGGCCAAATAAATAAATACAGCATATTTCACTGTACATTCTTCCTATGTTATGCAGTCGAGATATTCTCTGACTATTGATACATAACTTATTATCCCCCCCCCCTTGTATTGTTACATCAGAATTCCCAGTATTTAGGCCAGTTATTTGCTTTTAATCAGTGTACAGTTGAATGAATGCTTGGAGGAATTATATTTGACTTGGCTACAGAATGGAATCGCAACCAAACCAAATAATAATAATAATAATAATAGTAATAATAATAATGACAACAAAAACTGTAAAAAGTAATGATACTTAATAATATTATCAATAATGTAAATGATATTAACTAAAATGAAATGGAAATATTACTAATAAAAATGATATCAGTATTAATAATAACAATTAATAATATATAAAAACTATAATATTAAGTATATTATTAAAAATAATAATGATAATAATAACAACAATAACAAACGAATAGAATCAGTTATGTTGTAGTAATATTCTTTGTGCGTGATATGAGAATTGATCATCAGTAACAATTCGTAAACACCACTCTTTCACTCTTACCACCAACACCAACATCTTGTTGAAACAAAACAAAAATAATGAGGCATTGCTGTGCTCACACATGAGATAATTACAATTTATATGAATAAATATAATTACATAATGCAAAAATACATTATGCAGATATCATATTCACTGCTGGGATCTTCATTATTTTCTCATGTTCTGAGGTTCACAATATATGTGAACTAATATTTCCCTGGGTGGATGGATGACACTGATGTCGTCTATCACCATCATCATTATTTTATGCCTGTTTCTAAACTGGCAGGAGTTTGATGGCTTGTTGCTGCACTTGTAGATCGGTCGGTAGACCACATGTCACTCAAAAATTTCTTGTTGGCTTAGTTTCAATAGCTGATATTCTTCCAAACACTGACCATTTTGCAGAGAGTATTGTTTTGTTTTTTTTTGTTTTTTGTTTTTTATGGCTGGCACTAAGATGGTTGTTGTACCTTTGGCAAGTCTAAAAGGAAACATCTTGACCCCCACACTCAAATGAATTGCCCTGGGTATAATGCAGCTCTTTTTCCCCTCTCCTCACCACCACACACACCCAGCAAGGTAAATATAAAGAAAATAATGTGAAAATATCACACTAAAGAAGGGAGTACCAAAGCAAATCATCTGATATCTAGTACTCCACTCTTAGATGCATAGACTTCATTCAGAAGGTGACTATAGCTTGAACTATTGTTGAAGGTCAAAGTCAAAGTGTGACATAAACCACAATGTTGATTTTGTTGTTGCCCCTGTTTAACATCAAACCAACTGATTGAGCACACCTATGAACATAGACATTCAAGCTATGACCATCCTACCTTTTACTTATGAGCAGGGAACCCAGGGTTGTGATTTCAGGGAGATTTTCTAGCAGGTCAAGTGACCTTGCAGAGACTCCCACATTGGCTTGATTAGTAGTAATGAGGGTCAGTTCTTTTAACTAACTCTACTCTTTCTTTACGAATCTGTAGCTATGTGCTAACGAGGCAAATGAAGAAGGCAATAAGAAGGGCTGTAGCATTCAAATAGCTAAGTGACGATTAGGCAGGGGGTCTGTGTTCAAATCTTAAAACAACTAACTGTGCTCTTCATCCCACTGGGGGTCAATACGATAAGTAATGGTTCAGAGAAAAAGAGGTTTGGTAATTAAAGAGATTAAATCCCACCTGCTAATCCCCACTTCTAAATTTGGGGCCATATGCTATTGTGAGCAATCACTAACTATAATCATCCCTGTTACATTGCTGAAAATTTGGTCTTTTGATCCTGTTGGTATCATTATTCCAGTTTATAACCTCTGATAATTCTCCTCCAGGTAATAATTTCAAATGCATGTTTTTCATTTGTTTGTTAGTTTATTTTTTTTTAGTTTTGTTTAGATTTCTGTTGCTTCTTTTCTTTTTGCTTTGTTTTTCTGTTGCTTCTTTTCTTTTTCTTACAGGGGAAGCATCTCCTAGATGATGAAGGAAGATGATATGAATGAAATATGAGAAATATCTCCAGGAAATGATGCTAAGATGAGGGAGAGAAGAGTCTGAAGAGCAGTTAAAGGACATAAAATAATATAAAGTACACAGATGCTGATGGTGGTGGTAATGATGATATTGATGTTGAGGATGATGATGATGACAAGCATAAGAGGAAGGAGAAGATGATGAAGACTGCAGTAATATGATGATAACGATAATGATGATAGTAGAATAATGAATATGATGATAATGGTAAAATGAAAGTGATGATGATGATGTAAATGGTAAAATGGAGAAACTAATGAAGTTAGTACTATGCTGAAGGAGATAATGAGATGCTGATGATTCCAACAAGAATAAAGTAAAAGGCAAAAAACAAAATGTGAGGAGAAACAGAAACATGAATGGAAATGATAACAAAAATGACAAAAACAAAGATAAGAATTTAACCCTTAAGGGAAAGTTTCTATTGATGTTTCTCCAGTGAAGAAAATAAAACCATTTTTACAAGCCAAAAGAATGCTGTTTTATAAAATTCTTTAAAAAAAAATTATAACTGAATCTCAATAGACATAGAAAAATATATATTCTTGAATAAATCAGCATTTCTGTCTTCTGTAGCACAAGCAGTACCCAGCAAATAGATCAGCGCAACTAACACTTTAACGTTTTGCTAATAACTTGACTAAGACTATTCCTGGTTCAGTGATATGAAAGAAATGCCATATTCAAAGTAAACTCTTTAACATTCGGATTACTCAGTCAAATGTAATGCTTGTGCATTCACATTGTTTTTGCATAAACCATACATTGTCCCACAGCTTTGAGGTTTTTCAGGATGTGATTGCTTATTTTAAAAATAACACTGTAGGCTAGGTGAGAGAGGCAAGATCTGACCAGTTTAAACATAAGACAGGCAAAATATTTGGGCTGGATATGACTGGCTTAAATAACAAAGGCTTAAATGTATGTCAGAATGTTTGTTGTATTCCAAATGTCAGATCAATAATTTATTAATAATTTCAATTATCTAATATAGATGCAAGGCTTGAGATCGAGTGAGAGGAGGTTAGTCGATTAAATTGACTCCAGTACTTGACTGCTATTATATATTTTATTGATCTGGAAGAAATGAAAGAAATGTTGACCTCAACAGAATTTGAACTCAAAATGGAAAAATTCAGAAGAAAATTTGCAAGGCATTTTGTAAGGCATTCTAATGATTTTGTCAAACCACTACCTCCAAACACCAGATCAATTAATTGATTCTAATTTAGGATCAAGACCATCAATTTTAAAGGGAGAAAGGTTAGTCAACCCAAGTATTTAACTGGTGCATTTTTTTTATCAATCACAAAAGGACCTTGACAAATTAACCTTGACAAGATTTGGATTCAGAACATAAAGAGCTGGAAGAAAAAATATACCACAAGGCATTTTGTCAAATCCTATATATATATATATATATATATATATACTCCATGAGAAACACAGTCATAAAAGTGTTAAGAGTTAAAGCCTGAAGATAATAAATATACAACAAATGAGGTAAAAAAAAGAAAAACACAAAAACCAAACAATTCAAAATACAAAGTGTGTGCCAGAAAGATCTTGTATGAGAAGCTACCTTGCAGACCACTGTAAAATACCCAGAGCTGATACTCACCAGTAATTCTTAGTAGCACCTGTCGAGAGATCCTATCACGTGTACTCACTTGACACACATATACACCACCATGTCGTTTTTCTAAATTTTTTATTAATAAGTTCCATTCATTGGCTTCTTCATTATGAGTTACCGTTACACTGGAATCTTTTACATATGTGTAGGTACCGATTGTCCATGGGTGAGGATCAGATGCTTTTCTCCACATTACCTGTTAATTACAAGAAAAACGTTGCTCGTTAGTCTATAGTGATGGTTTACCCAGTGAGGTAAAACATTATTGCACATACTCACACATACATGCACATATAACACACACACACACATACACACAGACATGCACAGGCACATGCTCACATGCACACAGGTGCTTCCTTATTCACAATACTGGCTACACTGCACATACCTGCATGTGTACACACACACACACACACACTGAAATGCACACATATAAGTAAACACTCACACATTTCCACACACATACATTCACTCACAGAACTGACTCAATTACACAAACATGCACACACACACACACACATAACTACCCTGTTCTCCCCTCCTCTTCCCTCCCTCTCCACATAAGGAACAACACCAATAAATCTTTACAGGATGACAAACATATCCCAGCATCTACAGACACACATACATGCATACATACACATAGGCATAGGACCAGCTCTCAGACAGACACAAGGTAGATTTTGAAGAGAGTGTGCATGTTGTTGATGAGGTTACAAATAGCGACAAAAGGACTTTGACAAACAAACAATCAATTGATTGTTTAACCAATACATTAAACAAATGATTGATCAGTTAGTTGGTGAGATATTTAACTAATTGACTAACAATAAAGAAGTGATATTGAACCAGTAATTGTGTTTGTTATCGTTGGTGTAATGACCTTCCCAATAATAATAACAGCAATAATAATAATAATCATTAAAATAGTTTATAAACGATTTAAATAACACAACAGCAACATTAGTGGAGTAAAAATGAAAATAGCAAAAGCAGAAGATTGTTCTAGAATATATTGATTAGTTTATGCAAATGAAGTAGTTAGAAAAATCTTGGTGATATAAAATGTAACATGTAAACAGTAATAGAATATGAAAAACACAAATTTGTCAAAAAAACATGTTACTGTTGCCATCTTTCTGTAATATATACATACATGTGTGCATATATATAAATGTATACATGTGTATGTGTCTGTGTGTGTGTGTGTGTGTATGTGTGTGTCTGATCCTTTAATGTCCATTTTCCTAGTTGGCATGGGTTGGACGGCTTGACAGGATCTGTCCAGTTAGAGAGCAGTTCAGGCTCCAATTGTCCGTTTTGGCATGGTTTCTATGGCTGGATGCCCTTCCTCATGCCAACCACTTTAGAGAGTGTGTTAAGTACTTTTATATGCCACCAGTACATGTATCTATCTATCTATCTGTCTATCTATGTACTATGTATCAATCATCGTTTAATATCCACCTCCCATGCTGGCATGGGTGGGACAGTTTGACAGGACCTGGCCAGCAGAAGCCTGTATCAGACTTCTGTTACTGTTTTGTCAGGATTTTTACAGCTGGATGCTCTTCCTAACACACACCACTTAGCAGAGTGGACTATATATATATATATATATATAAAACCTTTCTTATTAATTCTATGTTAGAATAGTGTTGTTTATTTGTTGTTGTTTTTTTTTAGTCTGGTTGTAGTGGTGGTGGTAGAGTTGTTTGTTGGTTATTGTTGATATTGAATAAGGGAACCATGATAGAAAGCGTTTCAACCACATTCATCTTACCATTTTTGTAAAACTATGAGTATCTTAGACTACATTATCTAATGCATCTTATTATACATTAAAGATGGTATTGTGTAATACGAGGAGAGTTCCTATGTCTAGAAACCATATATATATACTTATGTGGTTTCCCGGTTTACCAATTAACATTAGCACCATTAACTAATTACTTATTTGTTTCATCTTAGTTCATTTTCAAGATAGTTGCTTTGAAAACAGATAGACAGAATGATATAGAGCATGATGAAAAGATACAACCCACATCTTTCCATATTTTGTCTTTGCCACCAAGCAGGTGACCAGAAAATATTCTGTAACAAAGCAATCAGAAGGAGAAAACATGCATGTGTGCGTACCTAAGTACATAGGACCTACTTCGTCCCGCTTCCTCCCAGTATGTTGCTTCACAGCATTCAATATACACATAATTTTTCACGTCTGGCCATATAAGCCTTTTCCGTTTGTTTTCCTGGTTTGTTTTCTGTCCGCCACTACATTCTTCCATGGTACAAATTTAATTTGTGGTCCATGGGAAGAGCCATTTTAACAATGCGTCCTGCCCTAACTCTTTGAAATGCCTGCGTTAGAATGGTGGCAGCTGATGAAGGAAAATGTTCTCTATGTGGCCTGTGTGTTTTCTGTACTCTGGTTATTATTATTTTTTGTCTACGTTTTGTTTGCAACGTCCTGTACCCAGATATGCACCTATATATACAGGTAGATGTAGGTATACACATACTTCTACGTATATATGCATATACTCATTTATTATTTGTTTTACATATAAATGTACATGCACACACACACATATCCATGCTATGTTTCTCTCTTTATGTGCCACGCCTGTTTTTTGGTTATCAACAATCATGGACCCTAACATCAAAGTTTGAAAATTTCATGATTTTTTTCCTTGAGAAGAATATAGTAATGGGTTCCAAAGAATTTCCCTGGTTTTATATTGCTATTGGTGGTGGTGGTGGTGGGAATAGTATCAAAATAGAGGGAGCAAAAGATAAAAGGATAAAATAAATCATTAACTTCAGAGTGAAAAAAGTAAGGTGTCACATTATATTTGTAACAGTATTGTACTTGACTAAATGGCCATGTTGTTTTCACAATGTCAGAATATTATTATAGTAAATGTCATGTTGCAAAGAAGATTAACGATTCTGCTAGGCAGAACTATTTGTCAGAGAGAGAGAGAGAGAGAGAGAGAGAGAGAGCAAAAGAGATGAAATGCTTAATTATATTGTTGGATAGATTGGGGGTTGGGGGTAGTGAGAGTGAGGTGGTATTATTGTAATAGGGAAGAATAAGGGAGGATGAGGTAACAAGAGTGGCGGCAACAAGGAAGGGAGGGACATTGGTTAATTGAGAAAATAAATGAAACACCAACAGATTTGAAAAACAGTTGAACAGGTAAAAAAAAATAATTAAAACATAAAGCAAATATTTACATACACCTGCACATAAAAATGCATAAATGTATGTGTGTGTGTATATATATATATATATATATTGGAAGGTTTGGAGGTGATGTACAGGGGAATTATATATTAGAAAAAATAATAATCAGATACTACCTAGTACTTCGCTACCTTTAACAAAGTCCACTATCTTTTTTGTGGAGGCATGTGGCTTAGTGATCGTAAGATTGTGGTTTTGATTCCTGGACCGGGCGATGCATTGTGTTCTTGAGCAAGACACTTCATTTCACATTGCTCCAAGCCACTCAGCTGGCAAACATGAGTAACGCTGCAATGGACTGGCGTCCCGTCCAGCTGGGGAACACATACGCCATTGAAACCAGGAAACTGGGCCCATGAGCTTGTCTAGGCTTTAAAAGGGCCCATTTATTTTTTTTTTTACCATCTTCTTTAACTTAGTCCTCTCTGGTCAAAGCTATCCTGTACTTTAGGAGTCTTCATGAATACATTGTTTAATGCATCGTTCTCTTCTTTTTCTTTCAAACCAGTCATGTATCATTTGAGGGAGACATGGATTCTATTTCAACTAGGTCCCTTTCCTCTCAGTGATATCAAGTAGTACATCCAGCCTTCACTCATGAATGAGTATGTCATGATAACTGGTTCCCTGCTTTTCCTAATTGTCTTAAGTGTTTAAATAGTCATGAGCAGACATAAACAGTGAGTTTGCCTCCACAATGTTCACTCTAACATCTTGAACACTCAGGATATTAGAGCTGGAAGGAACGAGGGCTGCACTAGCACTCAGTTGTTACTCATTCTCAGCTGAGTAAATTTGTGCAATATGGAACATTGTGTCCAGCACAAGAACACAATGCACCATCCAGTTAGTGGCAAATTACATTGAACTCACAACCTTATATTCATAAGCTGAACACCACTAACCACTAGACTGTGTACCTACACAAACTAAATGTGATACTGAGGGCATTTAGGTTTCCCATGTGGCCACCCATCTAAGTACTAACCAGACTTGATATTGCTTAAATTCAATGATTGGTTGAGAAGCTGTACTATGAACATGAAAACTTCCAATAGAGTTCAACTTGTGAGGATTATAATGTGTTATATTTATTAGGTTATACAATCAGTACATTTGTCATTATAGCACCTGAACTAACCAAGTAATGAATTTAATGAATTACAGAGTACAAAAGTTCATTATCAGAATAATCAAGTAGCAGTACATAAATTTATTTTATCAAGAAAAATTGAATAACAACGTAATAAATGATCATGGATACTAAGTCACTGTTTAGATAACTTATAGATTTGTCTATAAACTTTAAGTGTTTGTGTATTCTCAAATAGATGCAGACAACCTATAAGTCAGAGGATCATCCAAACAGTAAGATCTGGAAGGAGAAAGGGATGCACTGATTCAAGGCTGATATTATATTTTCATTGCTTCAAAAAGAAGAAAGGCAATACTGACTTTGGCAGGATTTGAACTCAGAGTGTAGAGAGAGCTGGGAAAAATATTTCAATATGTTCTATCAAATGGTCTAATAACTGTCCATTCATGGCCTCATCTAAATATATACACACACATTTTTCTCATGAATATATGTACATACATATATACATGCATACATATGTATATATATATATATATATATATATATATATATATATATATATATATATATATATATACACACTAGAAAGACACACATGAATGGAGGAGGCAGTACAATTATAGCTAATCAAAGCAAAATATTTAATCGCTTAGAGTGCACAACAACTCAAAAAGTAGTCAGAGCTATGACTTTATAGCAATGTGAATGAAAGAAACAAACCTCATATGCATATATCATATGATAATAAAATATGGAGCATTTACCGCAAGTTTTCTCACAATATATGAATAAATATGTAAGTAAGTATGTATGCGTGCATGTTCATATGTATGTATATGTTACATACATGTATATGTATGTATGTGTGTGTATGTATGTATGAAGTAACAGTTTTGATATACAGTAAATGTTATTACTGTTGTATTCATCTCACCACACTACTATAATTCCACAATCAGAATATCTAGAGGCATTCTCTCCCCCCCCCCTCTCTCTCTCTCTTTCACTTTTCTATCACCACCACCCTTATATCTCTCTCTTCCCAATCTCACTGCTACTCTCTCTCTCCTACCTCTTCTTTTTCCAACTAGATATAAATATTGATGAGGAATTTTTTCATTTTTTTTTTTCTTTTACCTGTCTGTCATAAATCAGAAAAATATGCACACATACACACACACACACACATACACACACACACACACACACACACACACACAAAGATATTTGCACAACAACATCAACATCAGCATCAACAATAATAGCAAAAATCAATTAAAGTCTTATATAGATTTGATTTCCAACTGTTCTAAAGAAATGCGTAGGGTTAACAGTGGAATATTTTCGAATATTTTATTCATAGCTTCAATCTATAAAAAGAGTTTGAATTTAGTTTTATTTTTGGTGTTATTGTTGTTATTCCATATTGGCCATGGAATGCAATGGCGGGCACAGTTTATTCAAGACATCATATAAACACGACTTGTTTGACTAATGTAATTGTTCAGAGAATGCTGGTAGCACCAAAAGTGAGAAATCTCTCTTGGAATTTTGCAACGGAAATCTGTGTCTGCAAACATTGCTGTGATACAGGGGGGAAAATTTGTGAGTGAGGAGTAGGCACAGAGAGAGAGAGAGAAGAAGGGAGTGAGATTGGGAAGAAGAGAGAGAGCAAGAGAGGGAGAAGGAGAGCGGGGGGAAAGAATGTTTAGATTTCTTTCATTATTCAAAAAATATGAAATTTATGGTGAAACATCTATGAAAACCATGTTTATTTAGGAAGTTTCTTTTATATTTTTAAATATATATATATATATATATATATATATATATACACACAAAAATGTGTGTATATTTGTATGTGTATACATATATATATATGCATATGTATCTGCATATGATTGTATGTGCATATGTTTGTGTACATGTGTGTGTGTGTGTCTGTCTGTCTGTATTCTTTTTTTGCTTGTATTGAAGAGATAAAATTTGATATTGTATTAAAATGATATCATTGAAAGACAAATACTTGTCGATATTTTAGTCATTAGTATAGAGTAGGCTTTTTTTTTTATTAAAAATTTCATGATTTAGAAAGGAGCAAGGGGTAATGACCTTGATATTTACATAGCAACTCTGACCGTAGCAGTCACAGCTTCTCTATGACTGTGACCTTCACAAGTCATTTGGGATAACCAGCTGAATACAATATGAAATACAATTAAAAAAATATATAAACAGAATCAAATCAAATCAAAATCGCTGACGTAGCCGATGACAGTACCGCCTGATTGGCACTCATGCCTGTGGAACATAAAAAGCACATCCGAATGTGGGGTGTAACCAGCCAACATATGAGTACCCCTCATTCATTGGACAATAAACTCTGCTTGCGAAGACCTATTGAGGCAAGTGAAATCAAATGAAATCAAAATCACTGGCATGGTCGATGACAGTAGCACCTGATTGGCACTTGTGCCAGTGGAATGTTAAAAGTACATCCGAGTATGATACTTGCCAGGGCCACGTATTGGCTCCCGTGCCGGTGGCACATAAAAAGCACCATTCGAGCATGATCATTGCCAGTGTCATCTTACTGGCACATGTGCTGGTGGTACATGAAAAACAACATTCGAGCGTGGTCGTTGCCAGTGCCGCCGGACTGGCTCCTGTGCAGGTAGCAAGTAAAAAAAAACACCTTTTGAGCATGGTCGTTGCCAGAACTGCCTGACTGGCCCTTGTGCCGTTGGCACGTAAAAGCACCTATTACGCTCTTGGAGTGGTTGGCATTAGGAAGGGCATCCAGCTGTAGAAACTTTGCCAGATCAGACTGAGTCTGGTGCAGCCTCCTTTCTCAGGTCTCCATGTTTATCAACCTTTTCTATTTCTTTCATGATGATATGTTGATCTCCTGGCACTGCCACATAGATTATTGGGCACTCTTGTTTGTCTCACCTAAAGGTTACAACATCTGGTCTTCAGTGCTCTAACACCTCGTCTGTCTGGAAGATAAAGTCCCAGAGGATTTTTGCTTTCCCCTTTCATCCAGTACTTATTATTATCATCATCATCATCATCATCATCATCATCATCATCATCATCATCATCATCATCATCATCATCATCATCATCATCATCATCATCATCATCATCGTCGTCGTCATCATCATCATTATTATTATTATTATTATTATTATTATTATTATTATCATCATCATCATTATCATCATCATAATTATTATTATTGCATAAATGTGACAAGCTAACAAAAGTCAGAGTGTCAGACAAAATACCTTGTAGTATTTTTTTTCTTTACATTCTGAGTTCAAAACCTATCAAAGTGAATGCACTCATTGAGGTTAATAAGATGCATTACTCATCAACTACAGGAGTCAAGAGCCTCAACTACTCCACATTGCCTTAAGGTCTCATGACTAAATCAGAAACCATTATTATAATTGTATAAGGATATAATCAAGCAACATCTCAGTAAAACAGGTCTCTAGGTTACAAGTTACATAGACAATGTCAGCAGCTGACCACAAACAATGGCAGAGCACTTGAGAGACAGGTATAAACATTGCAGAATTGAATTGAATGAAAAATTAAGATGAGGAAAACAGAGAAATTATTTAAAGTATATGAAGGATTATACCATCTACAGTTTCATTTCATATTTTTGTACTTTTAATATTACTACTGTTCTATGTACAATGTGTAGCCATTTATACCTCACAACATGATTCTTGTCGATATTTCTATTGATATTCAAAGTAAAAATTTTATCATGTGACTTAAATAGTTTATTTCCAGCATAAGAGACTAACTATACCTTGGAAGATGACATACTAAAAAAAAAATCCAGTTCGGCGACATTAAAATTTAATTGAAGGTACTCACTTTGTATGTATGTGTTTTACACACATGGTACAGTGTATCAGAAAATATCACACTTTCACTAGTGAATATATGAATAAATAATATGCTTTGCATATGATTAATGACTAGATGTATGTGTGAGAAAATTTTCTCTTTTTTTTTTTTTAGCAATCAATCAAATTTTGATGTGTTTGCAAACATCTTTTGCTTACTGAGTCACACAGCTTTCCTTCTTTAATTGTTAAAATAACCAACAATATGAAACTCAGAGTAAAGAGTAAAGAACCTCCAGATTCTGATAAAATATATACAAACTCAGTTGTATGTATTAAGTACATTTTTTTCCATTTCAATTTTCATCCACCTACATGCCTGCTAACTACACTATCTGTCTGTCTATCTATCTATCTATCTATCTATCTATCTATCTATCTATCTATCTATCTATCTATCTGTCTATCTATCTACCTACCTATATATCTTTCTCTCTCTCTCTATATATATATAAACGCACACACACACACACACA
>NC_068992.1:47792468-47794826 GCF_001194135.2 Octopus bimaculoides
TTTTTTTTTTTTTTTTTGCATTGTCTGACAATACAGACATAGACTTGCCCAAATTAATCAAAAAATTAACATTGATATGTTTTTCACCGTTGTTACAATTATCTGAAATAGAACTGTGAAAGCATGATATTTGAGCAATTTTGCTATTCAATTTCAAAAAAGAATGTAAAGCAGCTGAATCTGCTGGCGATATCAATAAAACATTTGGTGAGGAAATGACCAGTGAGTGGCTTAAACGATTTTGCAGTGGAGACCTGACCCTTGAAGGTCAACAATTGAGGCATGAAGAGGAAAGCAGCTGTCATAGATGTTGTAGCAAGGATGACATTTAATGAATTCACATGTCAATTATTATTGGTCCAGTTTTACACTCTGACAACTTTTAAACTTCCATATCAATGACTGCACATGGACGACTTTATGGTCTACTTCTAGGAGAATTTAATGGTTATAAAGATGCCTTTCTATGTGTATAGGTTTACTTTCTGTATTTAGCTTTAGCTCAACAGTTCACTTCGATCACCTTGTTAGTCTGAACAGAGAGATTTCAGAAAGGCATGTTGTATCACACGTAACATCACAAAGGCTAATATGATATAAGATAGATATAGGCATATAAATTACATAGACTAACATGATCTTAGGCAGTCATGTCAATGTTACATAGGCTAATATATTTTAAGATAGATATAGTCATATCAGCATCAAATAAGCTAATATGATCTAAGATAGATATAGGCATATATATTACATGGACTAATATGATCTCAGACAGTCATATGAATGTTACATGGGCTAATATATTTTAAGGTAGACGTAGTCATATCAACATCTCATAGGCTAAAGATATCTATTTTCAGTTTTAATATAGTAGTAATTACATATTGCCCAGCAAAACATGGTTAGCTAACTAACCAGTGATGTTTCTGGCTATATTCTTTGTAAAGAATGGACACTCAGAACTGAAGTAGCCAATTTATTTCTTTATCTTGATTATATTTTCTAACAATTGATATTAGTTTTATATTTGTATTCTATTATGTTGATAATATTACATGACAAGGCCTTGATCTTGTACAACTAAAAAACCAGATCTTCTGATTCTAACGTCAGTCTAGAGATTTTGAACAGTTGTTGGCTTCCATATTGTTTTGCTATCTTTCTATCTACTCTTGTACAATATTGACAATAGGGAGAAAAAAAAATCTCTTTTCTTTTTTTTTTATCTTTCCAAGTCTTGCTTTGATTTTATTCTTTTTCTTTCCATTTCTTTACCTTTTCTGATATTTTGTCCTTATCTAACCCTTTTACCTCAATGTAATTAGTTTCAAGTTTGTACTTTATTGTTTATGTTGAGAGAAAGGCTTTTTTTAAACTTTTGTTATTCATGTTGCCGCTTTCTACCAATCAGTTTTTTTTATTTTTGCTTGCTTCTAACTATTTTTGCTATATCCACCGTGGTTAATTTGTAATAGTTTTCTATTTGTATCAAGCCCTGTCCTTCATGTATGCATAATAGGCATATCTTATCTACATTCACCAAAGAATGGTGGGTTTGGAATACAAAGAGTAATTTTCTAGATTTCCAGTCTAAGTTCTTCAGTTCACTAAACTTCCAATTTATCATACAGAGGCTGTAGTTTATTATTTGTTTGGTTAGTGTATTTATACTTATAATCTCATTTATGACTACCATAGGTACAGGCAAGACTCTTGGCACAGGTAAGGCTGTGAGGTGAAGACGTTTATTTATACCTACATGGTTCTAGGTTCAGTTTCCCTGCAAAACACCTGTAGCAAGTGTCGTCTACTATAGCGCCACACCAACCAGTAACACATAACTGGGTTCTCATGCTTGTGTAGCATAGTGCAGAGTTCTGTTGCCAGACATAGGTTCTTCTAACACCACCCTCTTGACCCAGGATAACACTACCTCCTCCAGGCACTTGGTGTAGGCCTCTGTGTTGAGTCTGAGACTGTGTTGGAAGATGAATAGAGGCATAACATTGCCAGCACGAGTGATGACTCCAAATACCATGATGTTGACTGGATGTTTGATTTTTATCACTCTCGGTACATGTCCTCAGTTTGACACACAAGTACTCCAAAATAGTTCTATTAGAGCCTCCAGCACGAATGCCAAGCAGTGCAGCATTTTGTTTTCAAATTTCTGGCAGAGTGAATTGCATCATGAGGCTGTTTTTCTCTACTATACTGTGTAGTCGACAAAATCAAAAACAAACAAAGTGCATGCGCAAAATTAAAAATATAAAATGGCAACAATTTACCCATCACACTCTGTATGTGTATATGTGTATATATATATATATATATATATATATATATATATATATATAT
>NC_068992.1:47795514-47802609 GCF_001194135.2 Octopus bimaculoides
ATATACATGAACTACCATTGAACTTCAAAAGCTCAAAGACAATATAATGTATTGGTATAGTTATTTTTTTATATATTATTTTTTTTATATATTATTTTCTTCATTTTGTACTTCTTTGTAAAAAACATTTTCATTCTCCTTCTTGAAAATTTGCTTCGCAATGAAAGCCGGTTAGAAACCTTTATTAAAACATGCTTCCAATTTGAAATCTTTATTAAAACATACTTCCAATTGAGCATTCTGCCTTATTCTTCATTTTCCTATTATTTCTCCACGTGCGGTTAACACAACCCCACTATTTACTGACTTATATATATATATATATATGCATACACACATATATATATGCAAACACACATACAAACACACACACACATACACACATCCACCCAACTCATGCTAACATAAGAATAAAGACATAAAAACAAAAGAATGAATGAATGAACAAGTTTGGCTTTTAAAATTAGTTAGACTCTTTAGTAATAACCTTTTCTAAATTTATATTTCATTTCTATATAATCTAACTAATAATTTTCATCTACTCCTAATGACTAGTATAGGTGGTGCTTTCTGATTACTTGATGTTAACATTTAACTCTCTAATTTAATATTTTTAGTTTTAATTAACTAGCCTCACTTCACAGTAGCTTTGTACATTTGTCTAAATGCACATCTATTTTTATATTATTGCCAAGTCTATGTACAATTTTATGTGAAGTATTCTAGATGTGTGCCACCTACATTTTAAATAGCTTTCACTCATCCATGCAGAGAATGATGGTTTATAGTTTGTAACATGTGTAACTATTGACCATTTAATTAAAAAATTTATAAATGGAATTGGAAAGTATTAATGAAAATAAAAGAATAGGGTGGGGAAATAAGGTCTCCCTGAAAGATTCTTCTTTTCTTAGAGGTTACCGCTGTCTTTTTGTTGTCCTTTTTAATTATTTTCTCTTATTCATAATTTAATGTGATTGATATTTTCTGACTTTGTATATAATGTGGTTATATGCTGTTTTAACTCTTTTGATATCATCTATCCAAAACCACCCCTGGTTGTATGATACAAACTTCATTTTTTTTTAGTCATCTAAATTTAAAACCTTCCATCAAAATTTCATGTTAATTTATGTTCCAAACATTGGCTTGATGAAGGCAAAATAATTTTACTAAATTCTTCATCATTTTCAAAATTAATTGAAATAAAAGGGTTAATAGTGAACTTAATTGTGTTTATGTTATGTCTCAAGCAACTACTATCTAGTACCTTCGGATGATCTCTACACGACGGCTACTCAACAGTTACTCCCACGGCTAGACTACCTCTATTTATATGCCTTGGGCGATCCTACTTCTTCGCTTGGGGGCGTCGACACAACAGTTTACAATATCCATGAGGTTAGTATGCTACTAAAGTCATGTTGGAAATCAATCCATGTCATACTTCAATTCCTTTTCTCTTTCTGCTCTCTTTAACAGCAGTTCAATTATTAATGTCTACATTTTACATCAATATGTCTTTTGAATAACACTTGTGATCTTCTAGTAGGGTCATGTTGTCTTCCAAGAGTCTTGGCATCAAGACTTCCCATATTGTTAAGAAACAGATTATTCTGTGTAACACTATTTTTGTCCTTGGGTAGCAACTGTTATTTTCTGTTTGCTTATCCCTAGAAAGCATGAACTGCATCATTCTCAGGTTATTTTTGTTTTAATTTGATGGAATGCTAGCAATAGCAAGCAGGCCTTTTTGTCAAAGATGAACATTTTTAAAGGGCACTTCTTCTGCCACTCTTGTTACATGTAATTCATAGCTTGATCACATTAAACTCCTGCTATGACATTCCTCATCTATTCTCAGTTCAAACTTAACTCTTGTTACATTTATTCAAATTGTAAAGAATCTTTCTCAACACATGGCTGTCATGTTCCCCCACTACACTGCTCATGATCAGAGATGCACATATTGTCAGTCACTAATGTACATGCTCAAGGTCAAGCAACAAAGAAACAAATCCGTGGTATTGAACAGAATATTTGCTATAACAATATTTCTACTTCAGCAACTCAGTACTGAATCTGTCTGAAATTTAATATAAAGAAGGTCAGTTTCAAAACATTGATGTCCAGCTCACAAAAGCAAAGTTTGAAGGGAATAGTAGTCATTTCCTCTGCTTTCTCAATAGAGGCAAATAGGAAATAGCACTTACTGACCAAAGACAAAAGAAAATATTTTGTTGCCCAGTGTTATTGGTTATGAAGATTTTAAGTTCCCTGGTGTGATTTTATTCTGATTTTCATTTTCATTATTTCTCCATCTAGTAACCAGCAGGGGTTCGTTTCTATGTGATGCATTGAAAAGCTGTCACAATCAGTTTCTTGCATGGTGGTATACTGAAAGTCTGGCTGTCACATGTCAACAGACGTAATCTGGTAAATTGCAACACACTTTCACTGGTTGTTTTAGGTGCCCTTAGCAGGCTTGGAAAAACCTCTCAACACCCCCACCCATGACCCAGAAAAACATAAAGAATATGGCAGATGAAGAAAGAGAGGAGGAGAGGGGAGAGATGCAGTAGCACTTGGCAAGTATTCATTTTTATCTGTGTTGTCTGGAGCAATGTGAAATGAAGTCCCTCACTCCAGGACACAGTGTGCCACCCAATCAAGAAATCAAACTAACAATTTTATGATCAGAAATCTACTAGGCCATGTGCCATCATGGAAGTACAGTATTTGAACCAATCTTCCATGAAAACATTCAGTCATAGGGAAATATTACCTTGCTTAGACACAAATGAGGGTTAGTGCCAGGAAAGGTATCAGTCCACTCCACTGAAAATCTGCTCCATTTAATTCTGCCTAAACCATGCAAACATGGAAAAGCAAACAGTAAAATGAGAGTAATGATGATTGCATTCTGTATTTCTTTATATATTTGTTTTTATTTCTTTCTCTTCCGTATCAGAAAATTCCTTCCCAGTTTAACCGAAGATGGCTATTTTCTCTTTTTGATGACCTCATATATTTTTTTCCTGTTTCTTTTTCGATTGAATTCGCTGATGGCTGATGTGTTTCAATACAATTTAACTTAGCTTCCTTCAATTCCACCATCACTTACACAGTTTCATTCAGCAGAAAGAATTTCTGTGAGGATCGTATTATATTCGTCTATTATTTCCCACAGATATTTACTCATGAAGAGCTTGGGAACCTGTTTTTGATAATCCCAGTTTATTGATTTTCTTATGGTCACCTCTACAGTTCATTGTTTTTGTTAGCATTTCCACATTGTTGACACAGCTTATTCTATTATGATGTGCGTTTAATCTGTTTGTTGCGGCTCTTCATAAAGATGATGCATATTTTTCTTGTTGCTCATTATTCCAATGCTTGTTTCCAATAGCTCTTGTTTAGTCATCACCGCTTTTTAGGATTTTAGTTTTGCTGCTTTCATTAGTTTGTGTGAGCTTTATCTATGCTTTATGTGGTCAATTTTGTTTTTCATATTACCCACAATATATATATATATATATATATATATATATATATATATATATATATATTTATATATCTCTCTCTGTCTATATGTCTGTATATATATCTGCATATCTGTCTATCTATATATATGTGTGTGTGCAAATATGTATATGTGTGTGTGTGTGTGTGTGTGTGCTATATAATATGTGTGTGTGATTACACACACACACCTACACACATTTTGTTATAAGTTCTTTCTTGTTTCTAAGGTATTTTTTATTGTTTATAATAAATGTGTGTTATATTTACTAATAATATTTGGTATTTTACATCTTCATTGTTTTTTTTTCTTTTCTACATCTCATACACCTTTCTTGTTTTTTTTTTTCTTTTTTATGGTACTGGTATTTTCTGGATATCATATTGCTGTAGAGTATGTATATAACACTTCACTTGAAGGCATTACTTTTCTTACTTCTTTTTTTTTTTTTTTTTTTGACTGCATCATTCTCAGGTTATTTTTGTTTTAATTTGATGGAATGCTAGCAATAGCAAGCGGGCCTTTTTGTCAAAGATGAACATTTTTAAAGGACACTTCTTCTGCCACTCTTGTTACATGTGATTCATAGCTTGATCACATTAAACTCCTGCTTCGACATTCCTCATATATCCTCAGTTAAAAGGTACCATTTTTATTGCAGTCTTTATTGTTGATCATCAATGATGTATTCTATAGCATTCAGCTTCTTTTAAGTCAAGTTCGTTTAGATTTATTTATATGTCCTACATTTTGTGATTGCACACATTACTTGTTACAGTAAACACAATATTTTATGCCACTTCAAGACAACGAAGACATAAAATAAATATTTGTTGTACTTACTGTAAGTCTAAATAACATCCCTATCTACTTGGATTGTAAATTTGCTTCTTAAGAGTGAATGTTGTTATTGGATATGTTATATTTTCTTATGGAGCACTGTTTTCTCAACCTTGTTGTCATTCAACCCAGAATCTACTTTTATTATTATTGCTACTATTATTATTGTCGTTTACTGCTGTTGTTTCTATTATCAACTTTCACTTTTCATCCTTTCGGATTGGGTGAAGTACCAGTCAAGTGCTGGGGTCAATGTCTCTAAAATTTTGCTAGCCTTGTAGCAAAATTTAAAACTATTATTACTATAATTATTATTTACATTCTTCTTCTTCATATTATTATTATTATTATTATCATCATTATTATTATTAAGTCAATGAGCTGGCAGAATCATTAGCACACCAAGCAAAATGCTTAGCAGCATTTTCTTCATCTTTACATTATGAGTTCAAATTCCACCAGGGTCGACTTTGCCTTTTATTCTTACTGGGTTGACAAATTAAGTACCAGTTGCATACTGGGGTCAATATAATCGAATATTCCCCTCCCACCAAATTTCAGGCTTTGTACCTTTAGTAGACAGGATTATTATCATTATCATCATAAGGCAGCGAGCTGGCAGAATCATTAGCACACCGGGCAAAATGCTTAGTGGTTTTTCATCTGTCTTTATGTTCTGTGTTCAAATTCCACCAAGAATGGTAGAATAGTTAGCATGCTGAGCAAAATGCCTATCAGCGTTTCGTTCACCTTTATGTTCTGAGTTCAAACTCCACTGAGTTTCACTTTGCCTTTCATCTTTCAGCGTTGATAAAATAAGAACTAGTTAAACACTGGGGGTCATTGTAATTGGCTAACCCCGCTCACACAAAATTTCAGGCATTGTGCCAATAGTAGAAAGAATCATTATTATTATTATTATTATTATTATTATTAATCATCATTATCATCATGATCAATGTTTACAAAATGAGCAAACAACAATGTTTAAGAAAACAGTGCAACAAAGAATCGTTTGATTTTTAAAATACGTTAACTTCTCATAAACAGGATTTAATGATGAATAAAGTAACTAAAATTATAATTTGTATCAAGAAACAAAATATTTACATATAGAATTATCATGCAGTCCATCGATGATGAGCTGCTTAGAAAATAACATTTCTTTTCATAATTTCATATTTTTACATCATCATCATTTTAACATTCACTTTTCCATGCTTCCATGGGTTGGCTAGAGTTTATTGAGGCAGATCTTCCATGGCCAGACACCCTTTCTGTTGCCTACTCATAACTTGTTTGATTCCAAGTGAGGTAATATTTTCCCCACATGTGGATATGTTTCTGCAGAATACTAGAAATGGATGACATTCATTTACAATAATTTTGCAATGTTTAAGACAAGGTGATACAAGCATACACTTTCACACAAGCATATATTTAAACAATAGACTTCTTTCAATTTCCATCTCCCAAATTAACTTAAAAGCTTTGGTTGACTAGGGGCTAAAGTAGAAAACACACAGAAGGATTGAACCCAAAACCACAAGGCTGGAAAGCAAGCTTTTCAATGATCCAGCCACATCTGTACCTTATCCACTTTGTGGATATCGTTAACCCTCTAACAATCAGATTACTCCATCAAATCTAATGTTTGTTTATTTACCTTGTTTTGAATTAATCATGCATTATTTCATAGCAATGACATTTTGATGGTTGGGTTGTTTAGTTTTTGAAAGACTTTGTAGGGTAGGTGTGAGAAGTCAGATCTGTCCAGTTTGAACATAAAACAGGTAGAATTTTGGGGCTGGATATGGCTGGTTTAAGTGCTAAAGTGTTAATCATTGACTGGAGCAATATTTAAAAGTTTCCTTTTCTTACATCATCTTCTCACATACACACACATGCTTGTGTGTATGTGTGTGTGTGTGTGTATACCACACACACACATACACAGAAAGAGGATCCACCCACCACAACAGAATTGATATCGTAAAACCAAGGTGTCATGTAAAAAGCACCCAGTTCACTCTGTAAAGTGGTTGGCATTAAGAAGGGCATCCAGCTGTAGAAACCTGGCCAAAACAGACTATGAAACCTGGCCTTGCCAGTTCCTGTCTAGCTGTCCAACCCATGACAGCATGGAAAACAGACGTTGATGATGATGATGATTATATATAGATATGTATATGTGCATATGTGTGTGTGTGTATGTGCACACACACTATATCATCTCATTAATACCAATTTATACACCCAAATCTTGATTGTTTTTCAAAATATTTGCATACACACATCTACAAGCACACATGCAGTCAACCAGACATACATACATACATACATCACTTCAAGTCTTTCAGAGACCTAGTGTGTCTTATCTTGAAGAATGCAAGCAGTCTTAATCTGTTAATACCAGTTCTACTATAACAGGATGGTGGTGGGCTAGTGGTGATAGTGGTGGTGGCAGCAGCAGCGGCGGTGGTGGTGGTGGTGGTGGTGGTGGTGGTGGTGGGGATGGTCAAACATTGTATACATCAGCTACTTCCTTCCTTTCCTTCCCCCAACCTTATTTTGATAGCTGATTTGATAATTAAGCATCTAATTATATACACACACATGTAACACAAGCACACATGCATGTATATCCATTCGCAGACAACACACATACATACACACAAACATCTATGTACATACATGCATATTTACACACACACATATATTTATATCATATT
>NC_068992.1:47804872-47806061 GCF_001194135.2 Octopus bimaculoides
ATATATATATATATATATATATATATATATATATATATATAGAGAGAGAGAGAGAGAGAGAGAGAGAGATTGCCTCTTTGAGCCTTGTCAGTATTAAGTACCAGCAGTATGCTAAAGCAAAATTCTCCATTATTGTTTTACTATATCAGTAATTACCGGTGGATACTTGTTACTGATGAGGCAGAAATGTGCATGTGCTAGATTATCTTTGTCTGCTACTGATATACTACTGTATTTTTTAACACTGTAAGATGTGAATGAGTTTCTCAAAGTTCATTGATATCTGCACCAAATGATGCACCACAACTATTTGTACAGACTCACACCAATGAGGATTGATAGGTTGTGGGTCAAAACGACCGTAGTGGTTTAATATAGAATCTTAAGAATTCCATCTTCCTTCTCTTTCATATATATACATATACACATGGGCATTATAACATCCTTATGTAATTTTATATTTTAAATGTTCCAGCCTTAGTTCTTTATGTGACTGAATTAATGTGAACAGGAACATTTGGAAATCTGATGCAAGTATTTTTATTCTCATCAATCAACATATTTCTATTATTGTCTATTAATTTACTGAAAAGATTAATAATTATTTCAAACTTTATTTGATGCAAACCTATCAAGACATGTTATTTAAATAAACCTTGTTCTGTAAATGACTTGAGAGCTACGTTAACAGTGATTCAGGGTATAACCGAAATATCAGCTGCAAAATGTATTTATAGACCTTCAGAATTACATCAATGATTGTAAATATGATATTGATGGGCATACTGAAAATAAAGAATCTGTTTAAAAATAATATAATCTTTCTCTTGTACTATTCACAGATTAATTCTACCATATGATATATCATTAATGTAGTATCATATAATGTTAATATAATATTCTATCATATGTCATACATATATATAATATACTGCTTGGTGGAGGTCTGCACTCACTGAGTGCTTTTCTAGTTTATATATATATATGTATATATATATATATATATATATATATCATCATCATCATCATCATCGTTTAACGTCCGCCTACCATGCTGCCATGAGTGGAATGGTTTAACAAGAGCTGGTCAGGCAGAGGCCTGCACCAGACTTCTGTGACCGCTTTGGCAGGATTTTTACGGCTGGATGCCCTGCCTAAGACCAACCACCCAGCAGAATGGACTATATAT
>NC_068992.1:47806516-47817993 GCF_001194135.2 Octopus bimaculoides
ATAGATTCAGTTGAATATGGTACTTAAGTTAAGGCACCAGAATTGAGTATGGTATTATCCATACAGTTTCAAAATAAGGTGATTAAAATCAAAATAAGCAACACGGATATCCAAACTCCATTTAATTGAGCAATGTAAACATTACATCAAATATAAAATGTAGAGCAATTTTCAGCTGCACAAAGATATAGAAATTTCATTAAATTTCTTGTTGCTTATTTTGATATCCTTGTTGCTTATTTTAATTTTAATCACCTTATTGTGAATATATATATATATAATCATTTATTTATATATTTGTGTGTGTATGTGTAAGTCAGTGTGTGTGATTTTCACATGGAACAATATCTAGAAATGTATATAATCTACCATCTATGTCAGAAGAAAGATGATATTAGATGATGTGTATGATGACGGTTGCAAAAGAGCAAAAGTAGTGATGACAACGACAACCGCAATGTTAATGATGACAATGACAATGTGATTAGTGGTGATGGCTGTATTGATGATAATGATGATTATGATAGCAACAATGATAATGACAGTGGTGGTGGAGGTTGTGGTTGTGAAGGCGGTGATGGTATCATGTCCTTTCTATAATTATCACTTCAAAGAACCATTTCCACAGGGGTGACAGTTCATGTCAACATTACCGCATGTGTGTGCAGCAGCTGTTATAATTATTGTTACTGTTGCTGCACATGGTACCATGCAGTGGATAGGTGGAACCCATGCAATGGTGCCAACTAAATGCCCTTCCTAACATACATTCAACAGCTGTTCACTGCAATCACTGCAAGCTGTGCACCACACCACTTCACATAACCTGCAATTTTGCAAGTTCTCCGTAGTAGTGGTGTAATATTTTTCTTTGTTGTTGTTGTTTAACCCTAGGTCAGTCTAAATCCAGTAGGCCTACTATATTTACTTAGGTAAAAAAATTAGGAATTTAATACAAAACACAGGCACAGTTGTATAGTTAAGAAGTTCACTACTTAAAAAATATTGTCATTTTGGGTTCAATCCCACTGTACAGCCTTTACCAACTAATGTATTGTGAGGTGATAAGATGGATGGAAACTGTTGGAAACCCATCACATGCGTGTGTGTGTGTGTGTGTGTGTGTGTGTGCACGCGCGTACTCATCGAACCTGTTTAATGACTGTTTGCACTGAGTCAGAAAGTGTTTCACTGACCTTGCTGTAATAATTACAGTATAGTGGTAATGATGTGATTCGAATCCGCAGCATTCTCCTAACTCCACCAGTGACTTTAGTTTAGAATATGATACCAAAATAATTAAAAAACGGAAGCTGGTATGTACAATAGCTAACAAGTCATTAATTAATCAGTGATTGGTCAATCAATTGAAATAGTCATTTATCAATCCATCTAAAATGTCATTGGTCAATCAAATAAAAATGTCATTAGTCAATGAAGCTAAAATGTTGTTAGTCAATCAGCTTAAAAGTCATCAGTCAATCAATTGAAAATGTCATTAGTTAATGAAACAAAAATGTCATTAGTCACATTCAACCAGTGAAAAAATCATTAGTCGTCCAATCAATAAATAAATACACCAGTGGCTGTCTCTGCTATTGTTGTAATGTTGATTAGAGTCGTGAAAATTTTCAGCAAGTTTGCGTTAATTTAATTAAGCCAAAGTTAATTATGTCTCACATCTCCTTAACAAACCTACTAACTTGCCAACGTACCGACCTGAAAATCTACCTTAAACATTTCAACTTCTTTCCAGTAAATCATTCTCCTCTTTGACAATAAATCATTCATTTTCTATCTCAGTTCTGTGATGGCGCCACATGCCCAGCATCTTCCTCCTCAATTGTTTTCAACAAGATCTTTCCATTTAACTTATCTGCTTCGCTTCCAAAGTTTATCTTTCCTAATCAGATTTATACTTAGTTATATTATCTTCCACTCTCACTAAGGCATACGAATACAGAACATTAGATAGTTGTATGCTGTTTCTCTTTTTGTTGTTGTTGTTGTTGCTGCTTGAACTGTTAGTCTTTTTTGTTTTTGTTTTTGCTCATTGCAACAACTTGCCGTTAACTTGCATCACAGAGAGCTTTATCATCTTGCACAGGCTGTAAAGTTGATGCAATATTTATCATTATTAAACTTACCAGGGTAGTAGATTGGCTGAATCAGTAGAGCATTGGATAAAATGCCTTGCATTATTTTTTTTCTGGTGCTTTGCATTCTGAGTTCAAATCATACCAAGGTCAGCTTTGCTTTTCACCCTTTCAAGATTGATAAAATAAAGTACCAGTCAGTACCACGCATGTACTGGAGTCAATAATACTGACTAATCATCTCGCCTCAAAACTGCTGCCCTTGGGTATAAATTTGAAATCATTATCAAAGTTAACCTGTGTGTGTTGTATACATAATGCAATGAGTTACATTGGTTTCAATTTAGCACAAAGCATTGAAACATTGGCAAGGGGTACAGTCAGTCAATTTCACACCAGTTTATCACAGGTAAACTGACCCCAGTGTCTTACAGATAATTTTCTTTTAACCCTTACATGCCAGTAAGAGATGTGACCGAAACGATTGTTATCAAGAAGTGTACCTGGCCAAAAAAAAACTGCATCAGAAAGTACCCACCAACCCATTTTAAAATGGAAAAAAAGGAACATAAAATTGATGATGACAATAATGATGATGATGTTGATGATGAGGAGGAGGAAGATAATATTGATGATTATGATGATGGTTCAACATAGTTGAAAATCGAATTCGATTTTTAGATAGTTTTCTTAAAATCTTAAAGGGAGGTAGTTTCTTACTGCAACATCATTTGTCTGCTACTTTCCCGACCAAAATGCACAGCCTTGACCAAAAGTTATAAATCTACAGTTTTGATGTCAAAGGTCACAGTTAATGGTAGAATTGATAAATTGTCAGATCAAAGAGCTGCAAACTAACTTCAATTAACAAACCAATCTCTTCTGCTTATGTCTATCAATCTTATCTTTCTCCCTCCATCTCTCTCTCTATCTCTTATAATTATTATTATTTCTAACATAGGCACGAAGCCAGAAATTTGGCTGCAGAGAAGGTTTTGTTGATTACATCAACTCCAGTAATAGATTGATACTTTATTATATCAACCCCCAAAAAGGGCTCAAATAGATTAAAACAGATATTGTACTTATGATAGAAATTATCATTATTTGACTTTGATAGGGTGGTAAGTAGCCAGAACTTAGAGCATCAGATGAAATGCATTGTGGTATTTCTTCTGACTCTTTACAGCTGGAGTTCAAATCTGCCAAAGTCAGCTTTGCATTTCATCCTTCTGGAGTTGATAAAATAAAGTACAAGACAAGTACTGATGGAAATGGTATCAACTAGCCTTTTCTCCATGAAATTGCTGGCTTTCTTCTTAAATTAGGAGCAATTGTTTTATTATCTAGCAGTTATTGCACTGTGTAACAAAATTTTTATCCTGTTTGTCATCAGTCAATTTCCTATTTGCTTCAATGTAGAAATCAAAGGAAATTACTTCTATTCCCTTCAAACTTTGCCTTTTTTTCTGACCTAGACATCAATATTTTGAAACTGATCCATGTTCCATTACATTTCAGACAGATTCAGCACTGATTTGCTGAAGCAGAAATATCATTATAGCAAATATTCTGCTCAATACCACAGATTTGCTTGCTAGTTGCTTGACCTTAACCACTTGAGCAATATTTGCATCTCTGATCATGAGCAGGAGTAGTAGGGAAGCATCATGGCCATGTGTTGAGAGAGATTCTTTGGGATTTGAATAAATGTAAGGAAAGCAACATTTGAAGGAAACATCCCTGGAAAGTATTAAAAAAAAATGGCTTAGAAAATAGAAAATAAGTTTCTAACCAAGGACAAAATCATGTCACACAGAGGTATCACTGACACTCAAGTTACACAGATTGCACCAGTGTACAGAATCAGGAAAGTTTAAGAACCTGGATGTGAACTCCTACCCTTTTGGTTAGTAATAGACAGGAGAGCTGATGGCAATGAGAAGTAAGAGAGGTCTTCAGTAACCAATTATCTCAGACAACCCCAGAACTGTTTCAACCTTGGAAAGATCTAAGGAATTTACTGTGGTATCTAGCTTAGCTAAGGAAGAATTTTTCTGTAAATTCTAGAGATGAGAGATTGTTTGGGAGATGTTGTATAATTAGTGTATGTGAGATGGTGCTTTTGTAAGGAATTCAACGGAAACTGCAAACATTTATGCAAGACTATCATGATGTAATGAACAGCTTGATAACGGTTAATTAACTTCACTGACTGATCCTTGGCTTTCTCTTAACAATCTGTGTGTGTGTGTGTGTGCATGTGTGTGTGCGTGTGTGTGTGTGTGTGCATGTAATAAAAAGTTTAAAGATGCATTAGCACATATTTTCTTCAGTTTCCCTGAGAAGTGCTCTTAAAAGAAAGATACACACACAAGAACGCAACACACATACACATATACGTATATACATATAGAAATAAATTTATGTATACATATGATTATATATATATATATATATATATATATATTGTGTGTGTGTGTGTGTGCATGCATGTGATTATCTAAATATATATATATGCATGGGTAGTCATTATTTAACCAGCTTTAAGGTAATACCTAATAAATTCATTCCCCTGCATCTTAGTGATAACTACAACCTAGACTTTTGATAAATTATAGTGTGTTAGTACATACCCTAATATTTTCACTTGTGCTCTGAGTTGAAATCCTGCTGAAGTCAATTTGCCGTTCATCTCTCCAAGATTCATAAAAAGTATCAGCCAAGCATTGGTGTCAACATAAACATCTGACACCTACCCTTAAATTAGCTGACCTTATACCAAAATGTGAAATAATTATTATTATTATTATTATTATTATTATTATTATTATTATTATTATTATTATTATTAAGGCAGCAAGCTGGCAGAATCATTAGCACACTGGACAAAATGTTTAGTGGTATTTCACTCGTTGCTACGTTCTTAGTTCAAATTGAATGCTTGCAACAGAGTAGAATCTGGTAAAGGTAACCAAGGGACTATGTAACAGTGCTCAACTGGATGAATGATTAAGTCTAGCACTCAAGTGGGCCATGCTTGGATTTGAACTCAAAATGCAGAGGGTTGGAAATTAATTCCATAATCTATTCCCTTGCATGGGTTGGATGGTCTGACCAAAAGCTGATAAGCCAGGGAGCTGGATCAGGTTTCACTCTGATTTGGCATGGTTTCTATGGTGGGATGCCCTTCCTAATGCCAACCACTCCAAGAGAGTAGAGGATGTTTTTTTTTTATGTGCCACAGGCATGAGTACCATTGACATGACACCGGAATCAACCACGACTATGATCCCACTTGGCTTGACTAGTCCCTTATAGTTGTTATTGTATTGTCTTTGGTCAGTTCAATCAGTCTTAGATGCTTCGTTACATCCTAAGTACACAGTATGTGAAGGTATCAGTGCTAACTGTTTTATTATTCAATAAGCTTTCTTAGCAAATCAAGGGCCTGCTTTATTATAAAAGAAACCAAACAGCTGAGTAGATGAAAAAATCTCTACTTAGCTAGGATTTGAACTAAAGACATAAATGAATCAGAGTAAAAACCAACTCCTAGATTTTCAATCTAAATGCACAGTAGACATTATCTAATTAAATTTGGATGGTGCACTTCATTGAACCATACCAATTCACATAGCTTCCGACTGAACCGGATAACATTAAATGATTTGAGAAAGTTACTGGAAATAGGGCTAGCATACTCTCCAGAGGCTGGTTTATATCACATAAGCTTAATGCCACCATGTAATCAAAGTTAAGTAGAAGAACTTAAAAGCCCTTTGAGGTTTATTACATCAACGTTGATTATATTCTATTACATGTTGCATATCCTCAGTGCGATCCAGCATGAAGCACAGAAATATACCTGGCACCAATTCGACTGCAACAGGAAGTAAGCCAATCAAGACAGATTTGAGTCCCTAAAGGGATTTTGTTCCCTTCGTTTCTTCAGTCTCATCAATGTAGTGCAGTTACCTGGATAAACCCAAGGGGAACAAATGAATAAGTCAAGATGGAGTAAAGGGGTGTTAAATTAGATCTTGTTGTTGAAAACATCGTCTTTGGGGTTGAACTACAAATGTAATATGTATGTGTGTATGTATGTGCATGTGTATATGAGTATGTGAATGCATGTATATGTGTATATGTTTAGGAAAACTGCTATGCAAATGAAATTGGACATGAACATACATTTATGTTTTACAAGTATGTTTGTACACATGCACACACACCTGTGTGTATCCTTTGATATACATATAAACACATTCCTGCATGTATATATTAAATGATTGTGTGTTTGTGTATTTTTATATATATGTAGGAAGGGCATCCAGCTGTAGAAACTCTGCCAAATTGGATTGGAGCCTGGTGTTGCCATCCGGTTTCACCAGTCCACAGTCAAATCGTCCAACCCATGCTAGCATGGAAAGCGGACGTTAAACGACGACGACGACGATGTATATATATCAGGTCATTAAGAATGAAATGTCCGATTTTCTTATGCACCATGTTTGACAGTCGTTAACTCCAATGTTTTACCCTGACAATTCTTTGTTTTACAACATTGAAGAGTTACATCAGCACTTTTTGAAATGCAGTTCATGGTGGCTGATTATATTGCGTGTTTTCTCTTGTAAATCAATTTTTGTGAACCCATAGAGAGATCAAAATTTTGTGTTGTTTATGAATATGAGTTCAGTCATGGAACCAATGCATTCCAAACAGCTCGAAACATCAATGCAGTGTTTGAAGAAGATGTGGTGAATGAGCACACTGCACATTGATGGTTTGATAAGTTCCGGTCTGGTGACTTTACTCTTGGAAATCAGCCTCATGGTAGACCTGAGACCAAGGTGAATAATGATGAGCTAGAAACTGTAGTGCAAGTGAATACATCTCAAACTACGTATTGGTTGAAATTACCCAAGTACAACAACTTTAACACGAAATAACTTCTAAAATATGAAATTTTGTTCAAATCGTTCAGAGTAAACCGTGTAGTACGTGAGAAATTCTACCAGTATTCAAAATTTCAAACTGTTTAGTTAAAAAAATTAATCAAAAAATCTCTGATTGAGATGGAATAGATCCGCAAGGGTTCTGCAAGGTGGTTGGATAGAAACAAGGTGTCAAAACACAATCCAAAAAAGAATATTCACCAAAAAAAAAAGCTAATGGTGTCTTTTTGGTGATCCATTGCTGGTGTCATCCACGACATCTTCAGGAGACCTGGTAAGTCAATTACAGCAGATATATACATCAACCAATTGGATGAAATGATGAATGAACTTGCAATTAAACAACCAAGATTGGTCAATTCTCTTGCAAGACAATGCTTGACCACATGTTGCATAAAGAAAGCTAACAGGAGCTGAACTTAGATGTATTCTATTGTCCACGATATTCACCAGACCTGCACCAACTGACTAGCGTGTTTTCCAGGCATTAGACAACATTTTGAAAGGAAAAAACTTCAGATCTGAAGAAGATGCAAAAACAGCCTTTCATGATCTTATCACTTCTTGCCCACCAGAATTCTTCGCTGCCGGCATGAATAAGCTAGCGATAAAATGGCAAAATTGTGTTGAGAATTTAGGTGCTTTGATTAACTGCATTGTTTCTTGTTGAGATAAAGTAAAATAAAGTTTCAGTTCAAAATCTTAATGACCTGATATATATATGTATATATATATATATATATATATATATATATATATATATATATATATATATATATATATATATATGTGTGTGTGTGTGTGTGTGTGTGTGTGTGTGTGTGTGTGTGTGTGTGTGTGTGTACACAAACATGTACAAAAACACAGACAAGCACACACATGTACGTGTGTGTCTGTGTGTGTGTGAATAAGCTGAAAGAGGCCATTTCCAATTATAAATTTCAATTAAGAAGGGAGTGGGAAAAGGTCAGGGAGCTTTTACTTCTGCTGGCAACAAAAGGTTTCCTTCTCAGTGAAAAGCAGATCATATAGTGCTTGCATACAAAATGCAATGCTGCACAGTAATGAGACATGGACTCTAAATAGAGAGAATTTGCAAAGACTAGAAAGGAATGAAGCAAGCAGGTTTTGCTTGAGATGTAATGGCTAACGGGCATGAACAACAAAGGACAAAAGAGCTGAGAGAAAACCTGGATATAAGAAGTATGGTGATGTAATATGTGAGAGTAAAGAATGCACTGGTATGAGCGTGTAATAGGTAGAGGATGACAGTTGGGTAATGAAGTGTAGCTGTGCTCAAAGGGGATGAAACATGTAGAAGAGGGAGACCCATGAAGACATGGAATGCATTGGGGAAGACTGATCTCAGGGAAAGGATGATGGTCAGTACATAGTATTAGAGACGAGCTGTCCACCCATGCAAACATGGTGAAAACATATGTTGAAAATGATTGTAGTGGTGAAAGCTAGGTGACATAACACACAAGATACACACACCCATACATATATTGATGCCTAAAAGCTCCTGGTTTTAAGGATATCGTGAAAGGCCAACATTTGATGGAGTGGGTGAGATAATATACAGCACACACATTTGATCACCATGAACAAAATCATTTGTGCAGGTCGTTTCGTAAAAGCTGAACACTTATACATGATCTTTGACAGGAGAGTCCATTTTGTTTGTACATATATATATATATATATATATAAAAATATATTATTATTATTATTATTTAACGTCTGTTTTCCATGCTGGCATGGTTTGGACTATATATATTTTCTGATAAAACTTAGGAGTATTTGCTTTGCTGAAACAGTGTGGCTATTTTGTAAAATATGAATAAATCTAATTATTTGCTACCCTGCTTTTAACATAGAATTTTTTTCTTATTTGTGGACTGCTACAATCATCATATGAAAACCACACACATACACACACACACACACATACAGAGAGATAAGAAGCAAGAGAGAGCAAGAGAGAGAGAGAGAGAGAGACTGAAAGAATGAAACAGACAGTCAGGTGCACACACACACACACACACACACACACACAGCTACACATATTATTTGAAGGTATAACAATCTCCTATGATTATCAAAAATAAACATCAAAATGGAACCGGAATCTCCAAAAATATAGGAAGAGCCCACTTTCTAATTAATTGCAGGTTATCATCATCAACCACCGCCCCCCTCTAAAATGAGTGAACCATTCTTCATATTACTCCGGAACATTCTTCTATAACATAATTTCTATTTCTCTAATTGAAATTTCTAAAGCAAAAATACCAGAAAATTCTAATTTTATTAAAATGCCCCTTCAAATGGAATTCGAAATTCATTTACGAAAATGTAAAAATTCCTTGTCTTACGTTGAATATGGTTTTGTTTTTGGAATCATAGATTTAAGATTTTTGTGTGGTTCTGGTTAAAATAAACGGCATTGATTTCGGTGTGTGCAAGTGTATGGTTCCATGTGTGTGTTTGCCTGTAGTTGTAGGTATGTTTGTGCATGTGTATGAATGTTCAGGTGTGGAGTTGGTAAGGGAAAATGATAAAAGATAACTTCCCTTTAAATAATCTACTAATGGAGCAGCAGGAAAGGAAGAATTTTTACCATTCTTTGAGAATTGCATGTGTACGAGCAAGTGTGTGTGTATGTAGAGAGAGAGAGAGTGTGTGTGTGTGTGTGTGTGTGTGTGTGTGTATGTGTGTGTGTGTGTGCGTGTGTGTGCGTGTTTGAGAGAGAGAACACTTGGGACAGAGTGTGCATGGAAGGGAGAGTAAGAGGGAAAGAAAGGAGAGAGAGAGTGTTTATATGTATGAAAATGTTTAGAAGAAGAAGAAAGAAAGAAAGAGAGACAAAGAAAGAGAGAGAAAGAAAGAAAGAAAGAGAGAAAGAAAGAGAAAAAGAAAGAAATATAACATTTCAACTATTCATTGTAAAAGAGAAAGAGATGTGGATTGTTGAAAAGAAGGAAAACTTAGAATGCAAACAGAATACTCACTGTTTTGGTGCCCAAGTTCTCTATTGAACAGTGAAGGATTGCAGTTTCTCCTCTTCGAAATGTCACATTGGTAGGAGACGGGTTAAACCGTGGAATAGGTGCATTGTCTTCATATTGAGCAAAGGCTACAAATAAAGGAACAAAAAAACAATATATTAATAATAATAATAATAATAACAATAATAATAATCATAATAACAATAATAATAATAATAATAATAATAATAATAATAATAATAATAATAATATATGGTACCCTAGGCATAACACCTACATGAACTTCTAACTTGTTGTCATCTTGAGGTCTCTGGGTGAGACTTGGATCCAACTTGTACAAATGCAAAACAAAAGTCAAACATAAAATAATAATAATAATAATAATAATACTGATAATTTAACACCTGTTTTCAATGCTGGCATGGGTTTGATAGTTTGATAGGTGCTGGCTGGCAAGGCAGAAAAATGCACCAAACTCCACTATCTGCTTGGGCATGATTTCTACAGCTGGATGCTCTTTCTGATGCTAACCCTTTACAGAGTGTACTGGATGCTTTTGATGTGGCACCAACAACAGTGAGTTCACCATATAATTTACAAGACAAGATTGCCTAAACTGAAGGCTGAATAGTATTGAGGAAAGTGGCTTTGAGTGAGATGAGAGATCAGTGCATAAGTTGTTGGCACTCCGTCGCTTACGACATCGAGGGTTCCAGTTGATCCAATCAATGGAACAGCCTGCTCGTGAAATTAACGTGCAAGTGGCTGAGCACTCCACAGACATGTGTGCCCTTAACGTAGTTCTCGGGGATATTCAGCGTGACAGAGTGTGACAAGGTTGACCCTTTGAATTACAGGCACAACAGAAACAGGAAGTAAGAGTGAGAGAAAGTTGTGGTGAAAGAGTACAGCAGGGTTCACCACCATCCCCTGCCGGAGCCTCGTGGAGTTTTAGATGTTTTCGCTCAATAAACACTCACAACACCCGGTCTGGGAATCAAAACTGCGATCCTATGACCGCGAGTCCACTGCCCTAACCACTGGGCCATTGCACCTCCACAGTTCATAAGTAGAAGGACAGAAATAGATGCTCTGCAGTAACAGAGATACATGGGTTACTTCAAGAGGAGAGAAAGGAGCCTTTCTACTATAGGCACAATGCTTGAAATTTTGTAGGAGAGAATTAGTTGATTACCCTACCCACAGTGCTTCACAGGTATTCATTTTATCAGCTCCAAAAAGATGAAAGGTAAAGTCAAGCATGGTAGAATTTGAACTCAGGGGTTGTTGAGACAATTTTTATCGGCAGATGACTTAGTAGTTGAATTGTTACTCAGCTGTATTCCCTTCATGTGCCTACAACTGTTAGCAGTTATGGATCTCAATCCCAAGGCCTGAGCTTTCATGAC
>NC_068992.1:47818003-47825503 GCF_001194135.2 Octopus bimaculoides
ATACGGCAGTAGTTTCCTATTGCTATTAGCTTATTTATTTTTCGTTTGCTTTGCAAGTCTCCTATTCTCCCATTCTTATATTTGAGGCCCGGGGCCTTTTTAACTCAGAAGAAACCCTAGTTCATGTGACACTAAGGCATGTTCATACACTAGTAGGCTTTTGTGACACAGGTTCTAGGAGCCAGTGCTTTTCTGAACCTTGTACACCTTGGCTACCTGACCAGCTTCTACTATTTTATGAAGAACTGGTGCTTTTTCCAAGTACTACCAGCCTGGACTGAGATTACCAGCAGTAGTAATGAATAAAGGGTAACTCCATACTCCCCAGTACTCCTATATTCTTAAATTCGAACCTCATCATGGATGCAGTTTAATGTTTTGCCTAAGACATCAGTTACATTACAAATATAAAATTCACTTCCCAGATTTCCAGGTCATGAATCAAACCAACCTATTCATGTTAAATGCTAAACTCAAAATAAAAATATAAAACTGTCTGTTTTTGTTTTTTTTCCCATTATTTGAAGTAACTACTGCATGATCACATTATCAAATAGTATATATATATATATATATATATATATATATATATATAAAATCATCATGGGATATTTTTTCTTGCATGCAAATGTAGCTTACTATTTATCTATATTTGAATTTTCATGTTTTCGATTTGCATTGTAAAGTATGTATATGATGGCGTCAATACCTAACTATATTCATTTCACTAGGTTAAAGCAACTATCGTTGTATCTTTCACTTATTATTTATTTATTCTTCATCAAGCTTACCTGGACAACAAAAAGAAATCCAATCCATTGAAAATATGTTTGCAAACAAAGGGATGTCACTCCAACACGACAACCTCACATAGCATATTAATGTTTTATCTAAAGTATATACACAACCAAAACTGTTTTCTATAAGGAAGTTTGCATTCATATGCTAGTATCCAGATAGTTCCATTACCACTGATATATACACATACATAGGTGTTTACATGTGTCTGTGTTTACTAATACTACAAACAATTGTTATTCAAGTTTTATTTTTAATGTGAAAGGACAACTCTAATACTTTTACTTTAATTTCATTACTGTAAAAAATTGCAGAGGATCATATCTGTAATTCTTTTCATAATACACATACTAACAATATTCTTGATGAGACACAGGTGTATAAATGCATAATATATATGTATATAGGTGTTTTCAGTTTGCCAAGAGCTGATCACTTCCTTCCACTAAAATCATTTACTACCTGCCAGGTGACTGAAGCTTGCTGGTTGTTTACAGCAACACAAATGATATTTTCCTCTTGTTGAATATACTTCTGCTATTCACTCTTGTATGTCTCTTCTAGATTCTCCTTGCATCTATGTATTTGCTAATGTTCACTTAAGTAGGGAACTGACTTTTCAGTTTTACCATATTCTTCACACTTTCTCCCTTTTGGGCCACTGCTTCATTCTCCCATGGTACTTTGCAGCAGCTTTCTTGTGTATTTTTACAAAGTTTGGAGATGAACTGAGTTGGACAAACTGTCTTTGTCTTGAAGCAGTTTGAAATGATTTCAAAGAGTTATAGTAAAGTGATCTCTGGTATCTACACCATTGGATAGTTTTTTCCAGTCATAAGGTTACAGAAATGGAAAGATCATTTTGGAAATCTATTGGAGAGACATCTTGTCACCAATGGTCTCACAGTTCAGAGAATAATCAAAAATAAACTCAGTATCAAGAAAGGCCCATTTATTGAAAATGAGTTGGAAGCAGCATTGAAGAGATTGAAGAACAAGCATGGACTCTGACAAAAGAGATATAAAGTGAGCTTGATGGAACTTATGTATGCCACATTCTGTTCTCACCAAATCATGGAAACAGCATCCAGTGTAAGAACTTTATGAAATATCCCCAACATATCATCAATCATTTGAGGGTGGAGGACAAGATATGTTGGTCACTAGTACTGAAGCAAAGAGGAATTAGTTAGTGAGCTCCATTTGTGGATCTTGAGCCATGGGAATTTTCCTGTCAGATGACCAAGGATGACATACATTAATCAACTCTCTTGAATGGTAGGGATATACTAAACTGTGGTAGAAGAAAGACGTTATGCAGCATCACACTTCATACACAAGCATCATACAAGTTTCCTTTCACTCTGAGAATAAAACTCTTTGTGTTATCAGAGACAACAGCCCCTTGAACTTTTTTTTACTCTGGTCTTAGTTTAGCTATGTTTCCAAAACACCTACCTCAACTGTTAAGTGGGTTACCTGGGTAAAAAAAAAAAAAAATCAAATACGACTGCTACTACTAGCAAGCCTTCCATACATTTGAAAAATCTATTTCACATGTCTGAGTGCATGCATGTGTATGAAAGTCTGTTTACCCGAACACATATATATATATATATATATATATAGCCACATACAAGTCTATTCACCCAACCACACATACATATCCATATACATAAAAGATGAAAATATCAAGAAGATACAATTTAAAATAGGGCCTCAGGCTATATGGTATACCATTAAGATTTTAAATAGACACTTGAGCATATACGAGCAAGAACATATTAATTCTAAACGTCTAACATTTTAGTTTTATGTTTCAAAATAAATAACTTTTCCAATGTACAAATACTATATAGAAACGTTCGATTATATACAGGAAACTATTTTGTCTACAAGTCCCCATTTTATGACATAAGGTACATAACTATTTCTCAATAACAACACATTCAATGCCAATTTTATGTCTGCTCGCCTTTGTAGTGTATGAAATGAATAGCTATGCTGCTGCAGTCAACCCTTAAATTGACTCCTGGTTATATCTGTACAATTAATGACATTTAAGGTCAATATTGGACATTAAAGTGATGCATATTCCTTGAGGCAATGTCCATTAACTGGGCATACACTTGTAAAAAGACAATTATATTCTCTTGCTTTATTTCCAATAATATTCTGATTATTTAATTTCTTCATAATCTTCCCACTGTTAATGGCCATGACAGAATTAGCAAAGTTCGTTAACGCAATTAGCAAATTTTATTATAATTATGCTCTTGGGAAAATGCCTTCTGACAAATTAATGGAGTGTTTTGCTTATTTTCGTACTTATAATCATGAAAAATTGGGGATTATTTGGTAGTCTCTCTATTCTGTTTCTTCTCATTATTTTCTGTCTGGCTTCCTTGAAAACATGAGATACCAGGGCATTTTTATACACATTCATTGTTCTAATAAAAGCTACTTCACATGAAATGCTGATATTCACTTGCTCATATGTTTAGCTATATTACTAAAAATACAAGTTGGTCTATATATGATGATGACTCATATATATGTACAGCATATTATCCAAATATCATGATAGTTGACTAATAACAAGTTAGTAATTACTGTGATTTTAAAGTTCATGTCAACAAATAAATCATTAAACACTGACAACTCTATTTGTCTGCTTGCTTATATTTTGGGGCTACTAAGAAACCATCATTTCTACAAAACCCTCCAATTATAGTATGAAACCACTTATGAAACAAAGTTTAAAATATAATTCCATTAAATCCGTAATTTCTGCAGAATCCTTGGCACTTGTACTTCCATCAAAGAGGACTTCAAGATTTTGTTTCATCAACTGAACACTCTCAGAAAAAGATTAAATTTTCTGACAAAAATAATTATATCTGTTCTAATCTGTTTTCGTAGTATGAAGTTTTATTTAAAAAAGAGCTTTTCTTAGATGTTTTGTAATCCAAGAATAATGATCAACTATGTCAAACTGTGTGGATATGCATACCACTAGTTTAAAAATAATAGATTTAAACTAACAACAGATACTCCATTACTCCAAAGTATTTTCTGGGGTTTTTTATGAATGTTAGTTATTTTGCATAACATCAATTTGTTAATTTTTCTTAGTTTCAGTTTCATTGGCTTAATGAGTATAATGGAGCAATGATTTAAAAATTTAGTTTATAGTTCTTGACAGTTATATAAGGTCTCTTTTGTTGAAGAAAGTTCACTCTATGTTAAGACGATGCAATAAGTTCCGTCTCCTTATTAGCAGAATATAAAGTATCAAAGGTGTCTTTTTTGTAGATGTTGCACCTGCTATTTTTCAAAAGATCATTGTAAGTGTTGAAGTCCCATTTAGATGTATTTCTAGATCTGTCTGTTTTTGTGATAAATTTTCTTTATGTTCTATAACAATTTATGCTGTAAGGTGTTACATATATTCTTGAACTTCACATTCTTCTCCATTTTGAACTGTCTTTCTTAAAAAGTTCAAATAATACATTTCTAGGTAGACATCTTTTGGTGCTGAAGCCATAATTCAAATCATTTGATTCCTCATTTTTGTAAAAAAAAAAAAAAAAAGAAAGAAAACAATGCCTTTTAACACATTCACTTATTTAAATTTTCTCTACAGTGCTTTAGACTTTTAACAAACTGTTTGTTAGTGTGTTACCATATAGTTTTGATGGTAAAATCTACTGCATAGTTATTCTCAATCAGTAGCTATGCTTAAAATACAAAGAGAGTTCAATTCAAAGAGGAGCTTCAAAATGATAAAAATAAATGAATCCTCACAAACTCTATACAATGATACAGAGCATAATACATAATTTCAATAGCTTGATTATCCTTCAGATGCATTACAGCTAAAAGTTTCACCATTTCCAGATTTATAGGTAATGAATCAAGACTAACTTTCCGTGATAAGTGCTGAATTCAAAATGAAGATAAATCCATTTTCTTTAATATGCACACTTGAAACAGCATTAGATTAAAATACTGATATATCTAATGTATATAATATAATGTATATACAAATGTAGAACAGCACCAGCTGTAATACTAACCTCTTAATATTCAGATTACTCTGTCAAATATAGAGATTATTTATCTAAATTGTTTTGAATTAATCATGCATCATCTCTTAGTGTTGAGATTTCAATGATGTGATTGTCTATGTTTTAGAATGTCATCGTGAGGTAGGTATGAGTCCAGATCTCACCAGTTTTTTCATAAACAGGTAGAATATTTGAGCCAGATATGGCTAGTTTAAATGCTAAAGGGTTGATGTATGCATATGAAACAACGTCAGATTAAAATACAGGTGTGTATAACATTTATATTGTATATACAAACATGGAATGGTACTACCTGTAATATTTTGTCACAGAAAAACATCTCTAAGAGACTTGTGAATCAAAAGAACACATGGCTCATTCAAATAGTGCTTTAATCTAATTTGGTCTATTCATTGATGAACACACCCTTTGAATTGACTATCAGGCTTCACAATTATCAGTTGCTATATGGAAAATTATATTCGGATAATTTTTTAAATAGCATTTTTCCTAAATTTTAATTTTCAAGTATTCATTTGTATAGTGGAACATGCTTTTAATTAGTGTATTAATAATGGCATTAGATATATTTATTATAATTAAATGGATTGAAATTTATTATGAAATAAAGTGAAAATAGTTTTGATTTGTTAATGGTCAATGGTCATTGCAAACAGAAAATTGGTACCTAAAGGGAAGATTGGTATCAGTGGGTGTTGCCTCGGATTATTCAAATAAATGTAGTTAAAGGTAAAATGACATTGACAATATAGTAATTGCCATGGTGTATTTATATATTTAGTGTCACACATAGTGCCCATACTAAAATTGAATATCTTTGTATATAACCACACAACCATAGAATTCATAGAGCATCAAAAGATAGTTGTGTTAGAGCAGCATCCCTTCACTTGCAAACATTTTTCAATGGAATTTTTGTTGTCCAGGTAAACTTGATAAAGAATAAATAAATGAATAAATAAATAAGTAAAAGATACAATGATAGTTGCATCAAACTGGTGAAATAAAAATGGCTAGGCATTGACGCCATCATATACATATTTTACAATGTAAATGGAAAATGAGAAAATTCAAATATTGAGAGATAGTAAGCAATATATGCCTGCAGGAAAAGAAAAAAATACCAATATAATTTTATATGCACAAACTGATAATTGTGAGCTTTTTTTTATTTCGGTCTTTTTCTTTTGATTTTAGCATTTAGCATGAATATGTGTCTTTGATATATTAATCCAGTACCTGAAGACCAGGAAATGGTAGAACTTTTGTTTGGTATGTAACTGAAAGACAATCCATCTATGAAATATATATATATTCTAGTTTAATGTTATTTTGTATTATATTACTATGTTGACTTCATTTTGTTTGGTTCGCATTTATCACAGCAGCTAAATGTGGTGACAAAATTCAGAGTAATAGCTGAGTAAAATCATGATCAAAATGAAAGGCATATTCAAATCTAAAATTAAAACACACATTCAATGTAACCCACTAAAGTTTTTTTTTTTTTTTAAACTGCTAACTATGCTTGTTCAGTTGGCAGTTCTTACTATTACTTACAGAAACTATACAGTAAATAGAACATGCGTACCAACTATTTGCATGTACAAAATTTTATGGTTTCTATTGACATAATTTTGCTCAGGACACAACCGATTCACACTTTAGGACTAATTTTAAACAGTTTTCATTCTTGGATTCTACAAGGAGTTCCAAAAGTAAGTCAATGATTAAGCAGGATTTATATATGGAAACCAACCAGTTTCACTAACTAGGCATATGTCAGCCAGGTGGAATAGTAGGAAACACTTGTCAAACATAACATGGCATGAAGCCTAACCTAAAACCACATGGTTTGAAGTGGAATTCTAAAATAGACTTATGCCTGCCTACCTACACACACATACACACACAGATGAACATATCCATCTATCATGTCTTTCATGCCTCTTGTGAATGTGAAGATGTAAAGTAAAGAATTCTCTTCAGTCAACAGTTCTTTCTAATACTCATGAAAACTTGCTCCCAATACACTTACTAAAGTGGTTGATGTTCAGAAGGGCATCCAGCCATAGAAACCAACTATTCCACCCGCACCTAAAATAGGCACAAAATGATGATGATCAGGATACCCTAATATACATCTTCATGCCTTCCTTTATCTTTCATTTGTTTCAGTCATCAGACTGTGGCCATGCTGGGGCACCACCTTGATGAATTTTTAGTCAAATGAATCAACCACAGTACTTCTCATTTCTTCTTTTAAGCTTGGTATTTATCAGTATATTTTGCCAACCTGCCAAGTTAAGGGGACATCAACACACCAACACCAGTTGTCAAATAGTGGTTGAGGACAAACACAGACACAAAGACATACACACACACATATAAATGCAACAGGCTTCTTTCAGTTTCCATCTCTCAAGGTTTCGGTCAGCTCAAGGCTGTAGTAGAAAACACTTGCCCAAGGTGCCATGCAGTAAGACTGAACACAGAACCATGTGGTTAGGAAACACACATACACACACACATATGTATACATACAACACATAAAATACAAATACACATACATACACACTCACATAGACATTTATTTATTGCACTTTAATTT
>NC_068992.1:47827462-47831211 GCF_001194135.2 Octopus bimaculoides
ATATATATATATATATATATATATATATATGTATCAATATACATTTATGTATATAAATATATAAATATGCATGTACATATGTGTGTTCATATGTATATACATATTATTCAATTTTCCTATTTGTTAAGACATTTTTCCATTTTTTGTTAAATGACACATTTTATCACCTCTATAAGACTTCGCATATTCTTTATCACTCTCTTCATACATTCACATGCACACGTATATAGATACACACACATGCATAGATACATACACATTTATATATAATATATGTGTGCATAAATTTATATGTAAATAAATACATCTGTAGTGTAACTATATATATATATATATATATATATATATATATATATATATATATATATATATATATATATATATATATATATATATATATATATATATACACACACACACACACACACACACACACACACACACACATATATATACTTGTGTGTGTATGTATACACATACACACATATACGCATAGCTTGACTCAATTTATTTTGATTTCCATCAATGATTCTAATCAGAAAGAATGGTGAAATCAAGCAATTGCGAAATTGAAGAATATTGGTATTTGTTTTGTATTTTATTGCTTCATATCCAACCATTATACTAAGTTAAACACAAACACACACACACACATATACTCACACACACACACACACACACACACACATGGTCATACACACACACACACACACGTACATGCATGTACATATCTTTCATATAAATATATATATACATAAACATGTATATGTGTGTTTCATATCTAAATAAATATACATATATATATATTAAGAGAGAGAGAGAGAGAATGATAAGTTATACATATGTGTGTTGAATTATTGGTGAATAAAATTGAAATGAGGTGTATATTTATTAAGACATATTCTTCTCTATTCTCCTGAAACAAATCAGGCATCACAAAGTAAAAGTGAAATTCTTCATGTTCCAGTTTGCTTTGTTTAACATACTTACATCTATATTCCACTCACAGAACAAATGGTGGAACAGGCAGCTGTGTCTTTAATAACAAACAACAGCAATGATTACATTGGCCAGGGACATCACTGTGATGAAGTTGATGGTGGTGGTGGTGATGGTGGTGATGGTGATGATGCTGGTGATGACAACAACAACAATAATGATGATGGCAACAGCAACAAAAACGGTCGTGTTGGTAACGAATGATGACGATGATAATGGTGGTGGTGGTGGTGGTGGTGGTGGTGGTGGTGGTGGTGGTGAGGGTGGTGGTGGTGGTGGTGAGGGTGGTGGTGGCACTGATGTTGATGGGGATGGTAGTAGTGGTGATGATGATGATGATGATAACGACAGCAGCAATGATGATGATACTGAAATTTATGTTAGTGATGATGATGATAATGAGAATTTTGATAATGATAATCATCATCACATTAAAGGCTATATACGACAATAAGAGCAGCAAGAACAATGATGGAGATGATGCTAATTAATGGTGGTGATGATGATGATGGGAATGATGTTTAATGCTGGTAATGATGAAGATGAAGATGCTGACTATTGTGGTAATAGCAGTCATGATATTGGTGATTATGGTGATAACTGATAATGTAATGATGGCAGTGATGATGTTGGGGATGTTGATGTCATTGAGATGATGATAGCGATGTCAGTGCTGAAAGTAATGATGCCAGCATCGAAGATGATAATGAAGACAATCACGATATTGAAAATGTTAATATATTGATAATACAAATTACTTTTCTTTCATATCTGATATTAAATTGTTTTTGTAACTTATCTTAATGGAGATGATGTAATGGCACTCATGCTCTATGACATTTTACCTACATGATAAAACTTCCTCAAATTACGAATTCACACATACACCCCGACCCACCCACCCCACACACACCTATGTATAATACTTTCCATTGCTAAACCTTATTCATGCAACAAAAGAAACCTTGTCTTCTTCGCATATATATGAATCTTATGAAATCCTCTCTGCCAACCTAAATTTGCTCAATAGACATTCTGAATTAATCTCTGCTTGTCAACATAAGATATTTACAGGCCTTAAATATTTAAACCAACTTTATTTCCAAATAGGTAATTTATTATTTCTACATCAAATAGAAGATGACAGTAAAACTACCTCTATATACTTTTCTCATTTAATCTTAGCACACAGTTAAACAACATATATTCTCGCCTTTGAACTATTCAGATAGGGAAAGTAGTGACTCCCTATAATTAATTACACATTTGTAAATTACACTATCCCCTCATCAATACAATACCACTACAATATACTAATTCTGTAATAGCTTATTGTGTTTACTCACATTTATATAAGTGTCATGAGAACTGGCCTTTAATAGGGACATTTTATCTATGACTACTTCGATTCATTCTTTCTGCCGGCTGTCACCCATTCCATAAATTTTCCAGCACTCCCTAATTTATTTTCTCACTTATATTCTGACTAAATCACCTTCTAATCAATTTAATTAACACTTTAAATATATCTAACCTTACAAGTATGACTCTTGAGTTCAAATTCAAACAAATTTCTATTTCTAAACATTAAATTCACAAAGCAAATAGTATTGAGTCATCCCATAAATAATGCGGGTTTTTCAATTGCATGAACTAAAAGTTGGAGGAGCTGCATAAACTTGCTATAAAAGCAGGTAGTAATTTTACCTTGTACTTATTCTTAGTGCAAGTTTTGAAGAGTGCAGTTTGATTTTAACAGTTATTTTTCAAAGTTATAATGAAAGTAACAAAGGAGCATATTCGGTATATTTTGCTTTTTGAGTTCAATAAAGGCAACAACGCAACAGAAAGTGCGAGGAATATTAATGCAGTGTATGGGGATCAGAAAATAAGCATAAGCCAGTGTCAATGGTGGTTCCAGAAATTCCGAGCCAGAAACTGGTCTAGAAGACATGCCTTGTCCTGGAAGATCTGTAGAGTTCAATGAGGATGTCCTGAAAACCCTGATGGAACAAAATCACATTGTAACTGTTGAGGAACTAGCAGAGAAGCTTGGATTTGGTCATTCAACCATTCATCGACAATTGCATGCCATGAGAAAAGTCTGCAAATTGCATCAATTGGTTCCTCACAAATGTTCCCAGTCTAATCACATGCAGAGAATGAATGTGTGCTCTTCTTTGCTGTCACATCTCATGAATGAGCCTTTTTTAGATCAAATAGTGACTGGTCATGAGAAATGGGTTCTCTATAAAAATGTCAAGCACCGGAGACAGTGGGTAGGGAAAGGAGAAACATGAAAGAGGTGCTTCACCCATGTAAGGAGTTGTTACCTGCTTGGTGGGATATGAAAAGTTTGGTCCATTTTGAACTTCTAAATCCACATCTAATGATAACAAAGGAGATCAACTGTGAGCAGCTTGAGCAGCATAAGTCAGCACTAGAAGAAAAACGACCATCTTTGGTTTCACGACAAAAGGTGTTCTTCCATCATGATAATGCTTCGCCACATAGAGCGAGGATGACATTCCAAAGGCTGGAGCAGTTTCAATGGGAAACGATGCCCCACCCACCATATTTCCCATACATTGCCTCATCTGATTATCATTTATTCCACAGTCTTCAAAATCATTTGGATGGGTAAAAATGAATTCTGCAGATGAGGTCAGAACAGTACTGGACAAGTGAACAGTATGGACAACTGAATTTTGGAAGAAGGTCCTACATATATGCATATATATATATATATA
>NC_068992.1:47832850-47840770 GCF_001194135.2 Octopus bimaculoides
GAACTCCTCTGTGATTGCCTGGAGGACTATGATAAATAAGAGGGGGGCTGAGGACGGAACCTTGGTGGACCCCTACCTCGACCCGGAATTCATTGCTGTACTCATTTCCAACCCTCACCTTACTGGAAGCATCTCTGTACATGGCTCGCACAGCTCTCACTAACCATTCTTCTATCCCAAGTTTCCTCATTGACCACCAGATAAGGGATCGGGGGACCCTGTCAAAGGCTTTCTCCATGTCAACGAAAGCCAGGTACAGAGGTTTATCCTTAGCTAGGTATTTCTCCTGCAGCTGTCTCACTAGAAATAAGGCATCAGTAGTGCTTTTACCTGGCATGAACCCATATACATACATATATATAAACACATACACACATACACACACACACATATAGGCATATATTTGTACCCACAATATATGCATAAATTTATATGCATTACATCTACATATATTTATATACACTACATATACACTCACTAATAGACGGACAGGCAGATAATATTTATAATATGTACTGAACGCAGTATTTCAGATTTTATGACTATAATCCAGCTAAACAGTAGAAAATCGTAGACAATTTATGTATATATAAATTACAATATGATAGACAAAATATATTCTATTTCATACTAATTCACATTCGTTGCTAGCAAAATATATGTGATTTGTCTCATATTATCCATAATCAATCCCCTTATAAGATTAAAAAACAACATTATATGTATATACATAGGTCCTTTCAGGGAGAGATTTCCCCCATTGACACCGATATATATATAAACATTATAGTTCACCAAAGCTATTACATTTTTGATATCATTATCATACTGTGCTCTCGCTAATATTGCAATTTAGTCTTTGTTTCATGTTTAAGAGGATTACAATAACCTAGTATCATTTACACATTGCTAGAAAATATATAATTATGTCAGTTTGCTCAATATTCCATAATATTCAGTATACCTAAAGCACCACTGTAGATTTACAGTTCAACATACATCTACAGATGCATTACTTGGGCCATCATCAGTGTTGTATCCTGGGATTACTGGGTGTTTTAGCCCTTACAACAGACATGTTTATCCAAGCAAATGACTTAGGCTGATCAAGCCCCAAGTCTGTGTCCAAGCAACAGTCTACTGACCTTTCACGAATCACCTTTTGCAACCAGAGCTATCTCGATGCTTTCCCAGGGGTCTATAGGCCTTACTCAGAGTAAGACCCTAGATCAGTGCTCTGCAATCGGTATGCTGTTGCACACTGGTGTGTTATGATGTGCCACAGTGTAACCTGAATATAATTTTTTCCCTATACTTTTAGTTATGTTTTTAGTTCAGGTGTGCCACCAAATGTTGAAAATAATATAAACATACCACAAGTGAAAACAGACTGCAGAGCACTGCCATAGACTGTCAACTTCCACAGTTGTTCCCATTCTCCTTATTCTTCACCGATTCTTGCAACAATCTTCCACCAACCCAACTTCGAGTACTTAACTCTCTTCAGCTCTTTAGCCTCCTCCATGCTCTCTACCCAGGGTACATTTAACTTCAGTAGGTTTAGCTGCCTTGCTGTCTCGAAAACCAAGATTATTTCAAGTCTCAGTGATTTTAATGATTCTTTAAACTTCACTTTTGCATTTATTCTGCAAAATTCTTGATAGAAATTGGTGTTGGAATTAATATTGTTGTATTTTGGGAGGGCCATACAACCAATAAAAACACATGCACTTCATTTTGTTACCAATCCATCAGATAATCGATTATTCTGTTGGTTATTCAATTAGTTATTCAAAGTCCTTTTGACACAGTTTCGGATTTTAATATTTGTTTTGCAAGATTACTGTCTCTCCCGACCAACTATTTCACCTCACCTTTTATTGCATGTTTACAGTACATCTCACAGATTTGGTGGTAAAATTTTTCTTACTTTCTATAAATAATATATATAAGTTTTTTTTCTTTAAACCTTAGTTATGTGTAAACATTCTATCAGTACCTAAAAAAAATCCTAAGAATTAACATGTTCACTCTACCACCACATAACAAGCTTCTTAATATAATGTATTTTTAAAGGATATTAAAACAAATTATAGGATAATAATAGCCCTTTTATAATGCCATTAATAGGAATTTCTAAGATTTAAAAACTCATTCACATATTCTTATGGTTCTTACATGGAGTTAACTTCTAATTTTTTCTCTTTTATAAAAATAACTTTAAAATATAAGCCTTAACTATTAAGGTGTCAGTAAAATAATTTTAATAATCATAAAATTCAATACTTGCCTTATAAAATAATAAATATAAAAACTATAAACCTTACCTTATTGGGTGTCAGTAAAAAGACTTTATAATCACAAAAAATCAATATTCCCCTTAGATGTACACATAATTATAAGGTACTTATCAGCGAAGTCATTTTATTAATTATAAACTAGCAAGGATTTGAATTTTCTCATTGATTTTAATTGTTAAAATAACTCATATTAACAAGCCCCCCTTATCACTAATAATCACACACACACGTACGCACATGCACACCTGACATCAACTGCATTTTATTATCTCAGTGTCATCTTCATTTGACTCCCCCAATTCCACTACCTCCTGCTTCTACTGTCACCACAATCAACCATCTTCTTTCCATATTTACCATAATTCTTCTTTAGAAAGGTTCGCCCCCTTCCCTATAACTAACCTTTATAAATATAAATAAAATCTAATATATTTCCTTTTTTTTTTAATACAGGTGTGGGTGTATAGTTATAAAGTTCACTTTGCAAAGATGTGGTTCCCAGTTCAATCCTACTGCATGGCACCGTAGCACTACAGTGTCAGATTGACTGATGTGTTGTGAATGAAATTTACATCACAGAAAATGTATGTAAGCTTGCATACATGTGTGTGTGTGTTTATTTTATTTTTAATTCTAAGTTAATTTTGACTGGCCATCTGCTTGCTAGCAAGGCCATGAAAGACAACACCTTGCTTAATTCATCATCCATTAAGTCTTAGAAAGGTCTTGCAGATTACTATTTCCTCAGATATAATGATCATTATAGCATAAAAATTAACAAGTTGCATTCCTTTCCCAAGAACTTCAAGTCAGACATACTTTTGCCCCGAGTGGGTTGGTACATATTTTGTTGGTACAAAATTGGAACGAAATTTTAAGTATATCTCAGGTGAATTTACAATTCTTTATTAATGAATTTACAGCTCCTTATCAATGGTCTACAGAAGTCCTCTTGTATGATTCTAACCATATTTGTGTCCAGAGGGTAACTGATTTCCACAACAGAGTATGTCTTATATTTTTGGTCCCAAATAACAATATCTGACTGGTTGTGTTTAATTTTTAAGTTCAACTATTATTGACCCATCGGCATTGGCTTCAATATACTCATTTTTATCTGCTGGAATTTTCATTCTTCTTATTCTGTTTCAGACAGTTCTGGCCACCACATCCTGTCTGAGGGGTAGGGAATGTCTAGAAGACATTTTCTTGCAGTTGGCAATGATGTAATTGATGTTTACAATTTTAATTTTGCACAGTCTACTTGTTTGTCAATATATTGTGTATGGATGGCATTTAGTAGATACATACGTGTGTGTGTATGTGTGTGTATACACACACACTTAGTAATTAGAATAGTTTAACAATCACTCTGAGTACAACAGGTGAATGCAGTTTTGCTATATATATATATATATATATATATATATATATATATATATATTGCGATGCACACATGTGTGTATGTGCATAGGAAGAGAGAGTGAAGGACAGAAAATAAGAGAGGGGAAAGAGAGAGGAAACTATGAATAATGAGAATAATTTATCTGGTGATGTATATTTGACAATTAGTGTACGAGGAAAATTATGTAACACACCATCGATCATATTAATTAATTAATTAATTAACTTTCTGTAATAAATTATTTCTAGCCTTGATCTAGAATATATCCTCAGTTATTGGACTTGTATGGATTCTCTAGAGATTCTAATTGTGAAATTATATTAGAGCAAGCCTAGAAATAATATTCGATATTGAAGCTGGAACTGATATCAAATGTACAAGTTATATACTTCATTAAGGTAACGCAATATTTTAATCAGTTAAATATTTTAGGGTGACTGATTATTACCAATGATTAATGAATTGTTTGAGCCATTAATCATGTCATTTATATCTTTGCTTACAATAAAACAGTATGTTTTATTTTTATATTATAATTTTGTTTTGTTTTTTTCAGGTAACCATAGATGTATTTGTGTATATAAACTAGGTTGAAACATCGCCATCTACTGGAGGAAAGTGTTCCAAAGCTCTTAATCTCTAATAGCAGAGTTGGTATCATCATCATTTTCATTGTCATCATCACCACTTAACGTCTGTTGTCCATGTTGGTATGGGTTGGACGGCTTGACCAGAGCAGGCAAACTGGAAGGCTGCACCAGACACCAGTCTGATTTGGCATGGTTTTCTGCAGCTGGATGCCCTTTCTAATACCAACCACCTCTGCTACTAACTTGATCACCTAGGTAACGGAAGCTATCTACTGCCTCTAGCTTACCCCAAAGGCAGTTGATGGAGTCTATTTTCTGTACATTTTCAGTGTTCATTGTACTTCAGCATCTACCACACACATATTTATTTATATATACACACATATATATATATATATATATATATGTATTGTTTATTAAACGCAACATATGTTTTTATGTGCTTTGTTATGCCGAGTGGGCAGTAACTGATGTTTGTGCTAGAACACCAGACATGTTATAAAATAATGTTTGGCATGTTCTCAGCACATGAAATTAATCTAATAGTAGAGCATAAAAACATATACTGCGTTTATTAAATAATACTTATCTCTCACCAGACGGAGTACGTATTTTGTTGTTCTTATCATCACGGAACAGTACAATATATATATATATGAATATGCACACACACACACACACTATACCGTCTATGTAGTGTCTTCATCACCATTTAATATCCATTTCCCATGCTGGCATGGGTTGGCCAGATCCAATGAGTTGCAGAGCCACATCCGGTCCTAATGTTAGCTTTGGCATGGTTTTGGTGGTTAGATGCCCTTCCCAACACCAACCACTTTACAGTGTGTACTGGCAGCTTTTTCCTTTTCATAATACCAGCACTAGTGGCATTGCCAAGTAACTTGCAAGATATAAAAAAGAAAATTAAGAAAAGGAAAAGAAAACAGAAGCCTTCAAATGAATAGGAGCATGTTTGATAAAGGGGAAAGTGGCTTTATGCCAGGTGTTGAAAGCTAAAGCATGGTAGGACCAGCATAGCTGTTTTTTTCAAAGGAGATATATGGATACCCTGCACTGTGTGGGCGTGGATGAGAATAGCTGGGATGGAGATAAACTGGTGGTGACAGGATGCCAGAATATATTTTCAAGGTAGATAAATATGAAGGGGAATAGATGGAAGGGAAAGAGAGTGCAATTTCATAAGAGCGCAAGAGGAGAGTGACAGATGGTTTTAGGTGGATGTAGTGAGTGATGAACAAAAATGGCTGTGTGGTTGACGGTAAATATCAGAATAGTGAGTGAAGGTGAGAGAAATGTAAATGGCTCAGGAAGGAGGAGGAGACAAGCAGCAGCAAGGTGTAGAGAGCAACAGTATCCTAAATCTGTAGATAGATCAAAAAGTGAGAGTTAAAAGGGGAGGAAAAGGTGATGAACAGTGTCGGAGATGGAGATCAGAGGTACATTAGGGTGGCTATAGTGAGTGTGTTGTCAAAGATGGGGAGTGAGGCATCGATGGAAGTAGAGAGAGTGTTAAGAATGATAGTAGATACGCTAGATGTTGAAGAGAAGGTATGGTGAACCTGTACTGCTTTTTGCATAATCCACTCAAAGTAGATGTTGAACAATCATGCAGAAAGAATACATCCTTCATGTACTCATTTCCTAATTTTGAACTTACGTGTGTTTTCATTATTTACTCAAGTGGAGGATTCTTGGTGAATGTAAAACTGCTTCATGAGCCTAATGAGATGTTTTGGAATGTCATAATCAGACATGATGTACCACATGTTTCTGTAGTCAACATAGCAAATGAAAGATGTAAAGTTGTGTGCTCTTGTTTTTTCTCCAAAATTGTGAAGAGATTGTGCAGATGATCTCTTGTGCCACATCCACTTCTGAAGTTAGCCTATTCTTTAGCTATTTCTTGTTCAAGGAATGGTTTCAAACATTCTAGGATGATGATCAAAAGTACTTTCTTTGTATGTGGTATCAGAGTGATTGTTCAATAATTCTCACACATAAATAGGAAAAGAGTAATTGAAAAAAAGATACAAGGATGTATTCCTTTTCCATGCTTGTTCAACATTTACAGTGTCAAATTTACAACACCTTAATACCCCTATGTTATTTAAAGTAAGTGGGGTTTCGTACCACCATCAACAGTGGCAATACAAATGAAACAAAGAAACTAAACAAGTATTCTCTCAGCCTAGTATTGAGTTCAACTCCCACTCATATCCAGATATGTTTGTCATGTGGGATTTTAAAAATTTCTTGCCCCACTTCTCACTAACCCATTAATACACTTCCTCAACAAAGGAACATCTAAGTAGTCGAGCAACCATGTGGGGGTTGTGATTGGAGGGAAACTAACCAGATTTCCTTCGAATCACACCCTCAGCATTTTAAAAGAAGGAAATACACATTTAATGTAGTCCAAGATACTCTCTCATAGATGAGATGGTCACAACTGGAATGGTTTTAATCATAAAGTCTGCCTGACAACAAAACAACAACTACATTTGCATTTTTATTAGGTTTTACATTTTATAAGTTCTAGTCACATTTATTAAATTAATGAATTTCTACAAACCATATGTAAATGTGCTTTATTAAATAAATTGATAAGAACTAGACTAGCAATGTTGTGTCTGTCCCATATGTGTGTGTGTGTGTGTGTGTGAGGCAACAACAAAAACAACCTCACCAATGTTTGTATTCAATATTTATAAATATATTTTTATGTAATTACTTACAAATGAAATTGAATATATTACAATATCATAACTTCCTTTTGTGATTTTCTTCTGTTAAAAGAGGATTTTGCATTTGCTTCCATTGTATTTATTTTACATTTATCTCTTGCATTGTTCTGCAAAGTCAAACATTTGCATATAAATTGTTTTTTAAATCAGGTACAGGTCTTCTGCTGCTACTGCTGTTGATTTTTTAAGGTAAGATGGGGTAAGTAAATGATAAAGGGGTGGAATTTAAAATATTATCTTTTCTTTACATTTACAACTGGATTATGTTAATTCCAATTTGGCTTCATTCATTCGAGTGAAAATTCTTCAAGGCAATACCCCAGTATAGCTGCAGTCAAATGACTGAAACAAGTAAAATATAGAAGAAATACTTGAAAAGAAATGAGAGTTGACAATAGGAATGGCGCCTGGCTTTAGAAAATCAACCTCAACAAATTCCCCCCGACACAAGCAAGCACAGAAAGTGGATGTTAAAATGAGAATGATAGTTTAGTGGTATTAAGCAGGATTGATTTTAGTGTTGTTTAACCCCAGTTGAGTTCCATTTGCATAGAATTATGGTGAAAGGAACTTCCAATTCTGACTATGCCATGTATTTTCCAAACAATCAGTATATCTAGAACAATTTTATTCATTAAGTCCACACTCACTTAGTACTTTTGTGCTTAGCCTGCTGAGAATATTTCTGGTTCTGTGATACAAGCTATTTTAAAACCTCTCATTTTAAAGTGCTCATATTTAATCAAAACCTTTAATTATATTTAATCAAAATTTTTAATTATATTTAATTAAAACCTTATATCATAAATTCATAAAAGAAACATACACTCTGTTCCAAATACTATTTTAAAATACCAATA
>NC_068992.1:47840936-47844162 GCF_001194135.2 Octopus bimaculoides
ATATATATGTATGTATATATATGTCTTTTACATTCCAAACACTATCTTAACCTCTTTAATCTAACAACCCACGCAAGACTGCTATCAATCTATCTATGATACAAACTTCCTGTCTTAAAGAAATCTAAATTAAAACTTTCTATTAAAATTTCATGCTAATTTATGTTCCAGCCACCATTTTAATAATGACAAAAGACAAAATTATTTTACAGAATTCTTCATTATTTGCAAAATTGAAACAAAGGCAATGTATTTCAAGAGAAATATGGTGATGAATGAGCCAATATCCCAATGTTTGTCTTATGTGAAGTTCTGTTCCCAACAATATCTTAACATAATGCATGTCTATATATGACAGCAATGATGAGGGACAAAGACTACTGGAGAGAACTCATCCATGGATCTCAGGAATTTTACCTGTCCTAGATCGGTAGATACATACATACACATATATATATGTGTGTGTATATATATATATACACACATAAATACACACATATATACACATACATACACACATACATACAAATATATATACATACATATATATATATATACACACACATAATACATACACACACATATATATACATACATACACACACACACACATATATACACAAACATACACACACATATATACACAAACAGACACGCATACATACAAATATATATATAAACATACATATATAAGGCTTATTACAATAAATGCTGCCCTCTGGGTGGTTTTCTAATACTTTTATCAGTTCTGCCAGCCATCACTCTTACCATTTTGGTTAAGAATTTCTATCACTTACACAACTTTAGTGATAGTGCTGGGATACATTTTTCTATTGCCAACTCCAAAAAGAAACTGAGATAAAGTAAGCTCCAACAGAATTTGAACTGCAGGCCATTCTACAATGTTAGAAGTGATGTTACAATAGATTTTAGTTTGTCAACCCCAGAAGACTGTAAGACAAAACCTAATTCCAGCAGGACATCTACAGAGGACCATAAAAGAAATGTAAATAAAAGAGATGTATTACAAGCCATTTTGTTTGTCTTCGTAGTAATACTTCCAGCCACCAGCCTTACCGTTCTGATAATACTGAAAGCTTCGATTAAACACCATTATTATGTCTCTTTGGAAGCCTCTGGAGTTTACTTCAATCTCTTTTTTTTTTCTCTATAATTACCAGTCTGAAATCCAAACAATGAAATTCCATTAAATACTATTTCTTGTATATATACCTCTGTAAACTCCTGTGGTTTATCAGAAACTCTGTTCCTTAAATTCCTTATTTTCAAGATAAAACTATCAACTTCAATTAATCAGGACATAAAATATCTTTGTAAGACCCTTGAGGATTTCAATCATTTTTGTTTGAAAACTTTGACATTTTTGGAGGGTTTTAAGATATTATCTCGCCCAGATATATAAAACCATTCCTACATTCTTCAGTCACAGCTGTTTTCTAGCTGGTACCTTACATACACAGCCATTTACTCTCTCTCTCTCTCTCTCTCTCTCTCTTTTTTTTTCTCCCCCTCACACACACACATACAAACTATCTATCCCTCTACTATCTCATTCTGTCTTTCACATAGACACACTCCCTATTTTGCATCCTTCGCTTTTTCTCCATCTTAAAAGGAAAAAGGGATTCAGAGAAAAACAAGATAGATATATGTATGTGTGTGTGTGTAGAGAGAGAGAGAGAGAGAGAGAGAGAGAAACAGCGAGTGATAGAGACAGACAGAGAACAGAAGACAGAGAGAAACAGAGACATTGTTTCATTCTTACCTTCTCTACCACCCCCTCTTTCTCACATGTACTACTTCTCACACTACTCTCTTTCTACCCCTTTCTCTTCTGCTTTGTATATCACTACTTCTTTATCCAACCTATCAGTCTCCTTTGCTCCACTTTTCATTTTTATCTTTCTCCAAGACCCTCATCAGTCATCCATTAAATTAATCAAGAGATCTTGTTACTCTTAATGAAGCCTAATGATACCTTCTGTTGCCCCTCATGTGAAGACAACATTCCAGAGTGGCAGGGGTTTGCCATGCTAGATAAGACCATATCATGAACGTTCATTTAGTTTAGGGACCAACAGCAATGGGGTCTGATACATCTGTTTCACAAGAAGGGAGAATTAGGGACTTCAAAGTGGAGGGGTGGGAAGATGAGGGTGGAGCTAAGATAAAGATCAAATAAGGGTTACTGGTTGCATCATTTGTATTGTTGGGTACGGGGGGGGGTGCTAAATGGGGTGGTGGTGGTGGTTGGCATCACTATGATGACAATAACGAAGTTAGGAGTGGCAGTAGTGGAGGAAGCAGTGGTTGTCACAGTGGCATAACCATAATAGTAGAAGTGGTGATAGTTGTGGCTTTAATCCAAGGATAGAATACTTCAATTTCATTGTTATCAGCATTTATGAAATGTTTGCTATTTTATACATACATGTAAATACATATGTATGTATATACACACACACACACACACACACATATATATATATATGTGTGTGTGTGTGTGTGTGTGTGTGTGTGTATCATTATCATCATTGTTTGACGTCCGCCTTCCATGATAGCATGGTTTGCATAGTTTGACAGGAGATGGCCAGGCAGAAAACTGCACCAAACTTCTGTGCTTCATATGGTATGTTTTACGGCTTGATGCCATTTCTAACATCAACCACCTAGCAGAGTGGACTGAGTGCTTTGTATGTGGCACCAGCACAGGCAGGGTCAGTTTTGACAGGGATTTTACAGCTGGATACCCTTCCAAATACGAACCACTTAACAGTGTGGATTGGATGCTTTTTACGTGGCACCAGCACTAGCAGGGTCACCAAGTAACTTTCAAGACAAAGGTCCTTTGAGAGGAGCGAGGACCTTGGAGGAGATGATCTTGTGTCAGATGATGAAAGGTTAGAGTGTGACAGAGAGACAGAAACAGGTGTCTTGCTGTAGAGGAGGTACATTGTTGGCAGACCAGAGAGAGAGAGAGAGACAGACAGAGAGAGATTGAGGATAAGGACAGAAGCAGATGTGCTGCTGTAAAGGAGATATATGGTTACTCAGCCAGAGGGGAGAGCAATAGGGGTGTGTATATTCACATATGCATATATATACACACATACATAAAAATGAATATATGTATACATACATGTGTGTGTGTGTGTGTATATATATATATATATATATATATATATATATATATATATATATATAT
>NC_068992.1:47844810-47845396 GCF_001194135.2 Octopus bimaculoides
TGTATTGTTTGTATTTTTCTCTCTGTTCGAAACGTCAATAATTTCCCATCCTCACTCTCCCTTAAAAATGTCTAAAAATCATAAGTGAAAAGTAATAAAGATGAAATTGGATTCTGTTAATATTTTTGCATATTCGGAATCTCTGTTAAAGGTAGGAATCAGAAAAAAGTTTTTCATAAAATTTCGTTTTTCAAAGGGGTGCGATTCTGTATTAGCCCCTATACCTATTGGTTCAGCTGAATCAATTTGAAATGATTTAGTAAAGAGAACACATGTAGTTACATTATATGGCCATGGTTTTAGATAGTTACGCTCTCGAAGACAAGTCAGGTGCTTTATCATGCTACTTGTCAATTCCGGGAAAATTATTGATACTCAAGCAGATTGTTCTGAGACTTACTGAACTCCGTAGATTAAAAAACTACATCGCACGCACACACATTGAAAATACACGCATATACATGAATACACACACAATGAAAGACGGCGAAAATTCAACATTGTAAAAAGCACCCCCGCCCCCCCAAAAAAAACTGTTGTGGCAGAAGTCAACATCTCTGAGATTGAAACAAGACATTTACGGCCA
>NC_068992.1:47847068-47850117 GCF_001194135.2 Octopus bimaculoides
GTGTATAAGGGATGACCTCTAGGTGGACATCCAATATGCTAGAAAGAAGTCATCAACGACCCAACCACAAAGAAAAATAATGTTCTCCAGAAAAGATTTCGCAAAAACACCAGAATAGGACAAAATGAGAAATATACCGGTGATTGGGTCGTTGATGACCTCTTTCTAGCATATTGGATGTCCAACTAGTGATCATCCCTTATACATGTGTAGTTCAATTTTTTCTGAATTTTCAGATTTCTTTATGTGCTAGGCCACTTGGTTTTAAATTGAATTAATATTCAATTTATCACTTTATCTATATAAATAATAATTTATATATATACATATATATATACACACACACACACACACACATCCATATACATCCCATTAATCCATACATAAAGACTTTCTTACCACTCTCTCTGTCTGTTATCTTACCCTCTCCTTCTTTCTCATCTTCTATCGTTCATTCCTATCTTTGAGAAAATATGTGAGGCTTCTGTGTGGCAGATATCAGTCTGTGCAAGTGTTTTCCTGTATGTATGTGTGTGTGTCTGTATGTGTGTGTGTGTGTGGCCGTGTCCGTGTGCATGGGTGTATGTTTGTGTGTGAGTGCTTGCATGTGTGTGTATGTCTGTGTAAGTACACATGTGTGTGAGTGTGTGGTATTGTCTTTCTAATGAGGGCCACATGTTTCGAGTTCTAAATTTCAAGACTGTATGCCACCATAGTAGTAATATGTGTATGTAAAAGCATGTGTAAGTGTGTATGTATGCATGTGTGAAGTTGTGTGTATATATGTATGTGGCTGTTTAGTAGATGTGTGACATGTATGGCTAAGTCAGTGTGTAGATACATTCGTGGGTATGTGTGTGTGTGTGTGTGTGTGTGTGTTTGTGTGTGTGTGTGTACATGAGGGTGTGCTTTGTTATTTCTTCATACAGGTGCACACAAGACAGTAAGAGAGAAACAAGAGAGAGAAAAAAGAGAAGGATGAAAGAGAAGAGGAGCCGGATTTGGAGAGGAGGAGAGTGAAGATGAAGGGAGGGGTGGAGGAGAAGAAAGAGGAAGAGAAAGAGAGAAGAGGGCTCTGTGACTAATTTATCTAACAAACTCAACCTGAAGTAAAAACCTTCACTATATTCAAAACAGGGTTCATTTGATATCAGAAAAGAGGGAGCAGACAGTAGTAGCTACATAGACACATAGTGTGGTATACTTTACTGTTGTGTATCCTGGGGTGTTTTTATGAAGTAAACTTGATCTGCAAAACATAGCAGTGAAATAACCCTTAACAAACTCCCTTATTGTCTTTAAAATGAGATCAGAATGAACGAATGAGAGATTTTCTTGTCACTCAATAAAGCTGTTATTTAAAAGTTAATTCCCCATCAACTAACTCCCTGTGGTCATTAGAATAGGGATTATATGAGTCTTTGTAATTGTCCCGGTGTAACCAGTTGATCTGTTTGAAGTAGTAAGGAAATATCGTACCAAAAAATTCCCTGCTGTTATCAAAATTAAAAACTGCCAAATCCAGGAGCTTTTTATGTAGATGCCATGGTAAATGATATATCCTTTACATGATCAGTCAATCAAGCTGCTAGAAATACCAGCCAAATCTACATTAAATCACACCCTCCCAAAGACATATTGGAGAATGCAATTCCATATTCTCAAGGTTTGAAGAAAGAAATATCAGTCAGTAGTTACACAAAAGAGATGCTCGTGACTGGAACCTGTATTTAAGCATCTAACAATTAGCTGAATATATTTGTCCAAGTCCATATAATGTTAGAAGCACTGAACCTTTGAGACAATGATGGAGATGTAAAAGTACCAAACTGATTAGTGAGGTGACCCTCTACAAACACATACAGTACTGAGGTCCGTGTTAAAATCAAAAGGGTCACTATATTTCGTGCATGGTTGACTGATTTGATAAAGATACTAGGCCTCCAGCTAGATTGTCTACAATATGTACCATGTTACTAGTGCTATGTTTTATCTGTAACCAAGACATTTCTTTCTCAATTGCTCAGTCAACCTATCTGTAAGTACATGTCATAAGGTTATATGTAGTTTACATTGGTCAAAGATCTTAACTCTCAGTGACTCAGACCATCTAGTTGTATGTAGGTACCAGAATACTATGCCCATGGCCAAGACACTTAACTGTCTAACAGCCCAGTCTACCTAGCTGTATACAGATACCATTGTGTGGTATAATTCACACTGTGTAAAAGCCATGACACTTAAGTCTCAACAGTGTGATATTGTTGGCTACTCTACATAATGCTAGTACTGTAAAACTGTCAGATGCTTACTGACTTGGAGTGCCAAGTTTAATTCTTGTGGTGAGGAAATCAACCCTTAATAGACTAGCATCTTATCCTGGACATGTGTTTCTTATTCACTGAATACAATGGAAACTAGATAGAAGCACAAACCTTTTAATTCACAACAGTGATGTAAATATAATTAAATGTAAATTAACTATTTCTAACACTCCACCTAACACTAGTCTCTTTGCTTCAATGATACAAAACATCCCATTTTAAAAAGACTGTGTTTAATTAAAATTTTCCACAACAATTTCATGGAAGAATCCTTTTGTTAAGTTCCATACAACAGTTTAAAAATAAAAGTTGTTATTTTCCTGAATCCCTCCAAATTCTTGGTTATTTTAAAACTTAATTGAAACATCAGATATTTCATTCGAAATAAAATCAAGGAAAAGGTGAAGCTGGGGAAATATGAGAATCTCTGCAAACTTGACTCCTTGGAAACATTCTGAAGATATTTTACATAACTATACATAGCAACCTGTCATACAGTCACATGCTATGTCCATTGCAGAAAAGCTTTGGTGAATATTCATTCCACTTGCAAAGCATAATTAGTCACATTATTAACCTCATCAAATATTTTATTATTATTGTATTTAATTACTCAATGGTTTCTGCTTTTATTTTATCTCTTTTTTTGTATAGTTTCTTGAGTGTGTGTGTGTGTGTGTGTGTGTGTGTGTGTGTGTGTGTGTGTGTGTGTGTGTGTGTGTGTG
>NC_068992.1:47850215-47852616 GCF_001194135.2 Octopus bimaculoides
TATATATATATATATGTGTGTGTGTGTACATATATATATATATATATATATATATATGTAAATGTATTTATTATTATTATTATTATTGGTAATACAAGAATTTCTGATCATCTTACAGTGAAACCTTAATTATATATCCTTGGAGATTAAAAACTAAATAAACACACGACAGCAACATGCCACATTTGTAGAATTGAACAATTGGAACACTGGGTAATTAAATATAATCATAATAAAAACGCATGACAAGGTTAATTGCTCTCGCTAATTATTTCTTGCATAATCCCTCATCTTAAAATCATCAAATATGTACCAAACTCAATACACAGTCCGGTGTATATGAGCTGATGACAAGGTGGGATCTCAGTGACCACAGAGGTCACACCTCACATCCCCATTTACTGGAATGCTGCTTATTGTGTCAGAGCGTATTAGACAAGACATTTGTCTTACAGTGCTGGTCCAAAAACAGGTAATGTATTTTCTGGCATGCATGAATTTTCCAGACAAAGGTCTTTTGACTTAAATATTAAGATGACTTTGGAAAACTAAAAATTTCTGCAGCTGAATTTGAGAAGATAGTGACGTGTGCCAGAAAATGCTGAGCTCCCATAGATAGGTGGGTAGGTAGGCAAGTAGGGAGTTTGGGCTAAATTTGACGATGTTTATGCCTCCTTTTTACAGGAACAACTTGATGTATTAGAGAACAGTGAAAAGGGCTGGATAGCATAAAGTAGTAGTAGAGAAAAGGTAGTGGAGGCACAATGGCCCAGTGGTTAGGGCAGCGGACTCGCGGTCATAGGATCGCAGTTTCAATTCCCAGACCAGGCGTTGTGAGTGTTTATTGAGCGAAAACACCTAAGGCTCCACGAGGCTTCAGCAGGGGATGGTGGCGAACCCTGCTGTACTCTTCCACCACAACTTTCTCTCACTCTTACCTCCTGTTTTTTTTGTGCCTGTAATTCAAAGGGTCAGCCTCGTCACACTGTGTCACGCTGAATATCCCCGAGAACTACGTTAAGGGTACACGTGTCTGTGGAGTGCTCAGCCACTTGCACGTTAATTTCATGAGCAGGCTGTTCCGTTGATCGGATCAACTGGAATCCTCAACATCGTAAGCGACAGAGTGCCAACAACAAAAAAAAAGTGAAAAGGTTATTTTACATGGAGGACTGGAAGCCATCTGAATATCAGAAGAGAGTAACCTGTATGATGATGATTTGTGTTGGGTATCACAATGTTGATATCATGAATGCTGTTCAATAACCTGCGAACATTGTAAAGGTTGTAAGATGTAACAAGGGCAGCTGCAATGGAGATTATAAAGCCATGGCCATCATGAAGGGACACAGTAGGTGTTCTGATTGCTGGGATTCATCCAACAACTGATGAACAGGGGCCCTAGGCTCAGTTTGAGACAAAAAAAAAATATAAAAATTTTATTACACAGTGAACCTTGTCAATATTTTTTTATTTTTTAAAATACTTTTATTTTTGGATGGAATATTTCGTTTTCTTTCCTTTTATGCAAACTGTCAAATTTAACCCAAACACCTTAGAGGCAGATATTTTGAGAAGTGGGAAGGTGTGTCAAAACTGCTGTTGAGTTAAGCTTTTTGGTACCTGCCTGGAACTGCCCCTAGTCCTATGATATAAAATCCATTCTTTAAAATGATTTAAATTAAAATATCCAATGAAGTTTCATGTTAATTTATGTTCCAAACATCAGCTTAAGTTATTTCATTAAATTCTTCATTATTCTAAAAATTAATTGAAATAAAGACCGTGAATTTCATTAGAAATATGGTAATGAAAGGATTAAGCAGGTGAACAGAGAAGTATCTATTGTTGTAGTTGTCAATGTTTTTTGTTGATATTACCATTTCCAATTGCTTTTCTTGTTGTTGCAATATTTATTGTTGCTGTTGTTGTTACTGTTTAGCCTGAGGCAGACCCTTATCAAATAGACACGCAGCAGACAGATAACTACTCATACAAAAGTTGTCAATGTGTATTGAGGAACAAAGCAGCAAAAGAGAATTTATAACGGAGTTGAGCAAAAATTAAGTAAAATAGTTATCTTTCAATACCCAAAAGGAAGTAAATACTTAAAAAATTTCTATTATTATTCCAGTAATTTATCTCAGAATTTACACCTGTAATCAGCAGTTGGAACAAACACAAATCTTTCAGTTAATGTCACACACTTTCACTATATATATATATATATACATGCATGCAATGCATAGGTATATATATGTATATGAATGAATACACACACATGTACATACACACAATATACATCTATGCATATACGTACACACAATATATATATATATGAACATACATGTCTATATACATACATATACATATGTATATATATATATATATATATATATAT
>NC_068992.1:47853178-47856762 GCF_001194135.2 Octopus bimaculoides
ATATATATATATATATATATATATACATACATACATAGATGCAAGAGTGGCTGTGTGGTAGTAGCTTGCTTGCTAACCACAGTTAAGTCGATCCCTATAACATAGTCTCTCTACCATGAGGATTTGATAATTTATGCATATATTCATGTTCAGCCTTCCCTTAAATAAATCTGATGTTAAATGTTTGCAAGTTTTGCTTGTTTGTAATATATGCGGCCAGCCTAATCTCACAGCATGACTAATACAGTAATTAAGCAATTACACCTATCACAACAATAACAATCAATTGTTTTTTGGAAATTTTTAACCTCACAAACTTTTTGGGGAAAACTTGAAACTAGAATCTCTGAGTCACTTAATATGGTTTCAGAATCCACTAGTTAAACTTTAAACTGGTAATCTTCTAGGATTGCAATGAATCCCCTTACCTGAGCTAATTCTGAAGCACTCCAATCCTCTGGATTTTCTTTGAAAATAGCTGAGAATTCAGTAATTTTGTTGGACAAAATGAATACTTGCCCCAATGAATAATTTAAATGTTTCTCTGGTAATTTTGGAAAGTTTGATCCAACAATTTCATCTTGTAGGGCTGCTTGAGCTCCCAACTTTGAGAAAAAAATTGAAATTTCTTTTAAAGTTCGGAAGAAAATTTGACCTTCGCAAGTATTTTAAGCCAATTAAGAGAGTACCAAGTTAATTGAGTGTGCATAACAATGTACAAATATGACAGTCACACCAAAAAAATCTCCTATATTCTTGCTTGTATCCATTCAAATGCCCAGTCATCATACTCACTCCATCAAAAAGTTTACCCAATGAATTTTTGACCACAGTTGAATTCATTAACAAATGTTCAATCTTTTGCCAATGTTGTTAGCTTTTCTATATTTACTGACATTGACATATATCAAAACTCTTTCTAGAGATTTTCCTTCTCATTAACAAAATGCACAATGTGTAACAACTGGAATTTCGTTTGAAGATCCATAGTCTCATCAAACATAACAGCAACAAAAAATGGGGTTTTTTTTGGGGGGGGGGGTTTCAATCATTGCCTTAATTTTACCTTCAATTGTAGCAGCTATACAATTAATGATCTCATTTTGAATATCACTTTGAAAGTTCAGAAAATGTGCAGTTGACATTTTTCTTCACAAAATCTAAATGCAATCTTAAATAATCATTGTATTCCGCTACTGCTTCACATATAGCAAGAAAATTACCCTTATTGTTTGGTTCTTCTGTTTCATCGTGTCCGCCAAATGGTAATTCTTGACAAGCCGAAATTTCAATACTATGAATTAACCTTTTCAATATATCATGATTTTCCTCCACTGATCTATTATGGAACTGACTCAAAGCTGCTTTCCAGTGATTGATTACTTCATCAATCCATTGTCAGCCAAAGATTTTCAGAGCAATTACAGAATTCAGATGGTTCTGAGATTTTTGTGTTTTGTCAAAGCTGTAATCAAATTGTGCGAATTGCAATAGCCAGTAGTTGTCCATGTGTTCTTATCCTGACAAAATAACAGACATTGGAAACAGAACAATTTGTTCAGAATGGGACATCCTATCATAATACTTGGAATCAAAATAACGATGACATTCTTTGCTGTCTACTTAGGTTTTAATTTTCAGTTCAAGCTCTGGCATCTCTTTTCTGAGAATAATATCCTTCTTCTCTTCAAAGTTGCTTCTTGTAAAATGTCAGGAAAGCAGAGAGGAAACTGCCATCCTGGGGTTGAGTGAAAGTCTGAAATATTTTACTGGGTTATAATATTTTTAAATGGATTGAAGCTTTATTCTGACAAAAAATTTAGGTGCTGGTTTTCTTTTTTATATAACCTTTTTAAATAATTTCGAATATTTAAAATTCAATTTTAGAAGTATTGGTATGGACAAATGGATGAAAACATTACTTTTTAATCACAAAAAAATTAACTTTGCTGGCTGCTTCTTTTCACCTCAAGTGTGAACTAGCGAAGAAGAAAACTCTGGGTAGTGGTCGCATGATTGGATTTAGGTCTTAAGAAGGGATCAAGAATACGGGTAAAATCTTTTTAAAAAGCAAGCACAGCTGTGTCTTAAGAAATTTGCGTCACAACCATATGACTCTGAGTTCAATTCAACTGTGTGGCATCATGAGCCAGGTGTCCTCTTCTATAGCTTCAGGGTGGTCAATGCCTTGTGAGTGGATTTGGTAGACAAAAATGGAAAGAAGCCTTGGGGTGGGGGGCATGTGCGTATCCAACACCACCACTTGACAATCATTGCTGGTGTGTTTATGTAACTTAGTGGTTTGGCAAAAGGAGCTGATAAAATATGTATGAAACCTAACAAAAGTACTGGGGTCAATTCATTCAACTAAATATTCTTCAAGGCTGAGCCTTAGAATGGTCATAGTCTAATGACGGAAACATGTAAAAGAGTAAAATATACACTCTTCTGTACTGAATAATCATATGAAATAAACCAGAATCAGTTATAAAACAAAGATACAAATTGATTAAACATGCATTTCTTGTCTAAATACGTCTGGCAATGAGAAAAGCTGTAAGTCTTTTGAATCGGCAATTCTTTGATCTTTGCTGCACAGGATGGTAAAAACAACAGCACTTCAGGATAAAATATTTTGACAGCATGTCTGCCGGCTTAACATGGCTGAAAGGCAAGCAATAAAATTTCTGCCTTTTCCTCTTTCGTCTCCCTTTTGCATGCTACCTTCTCCAAGAGAATAACAAAATACAAAAGAATTAACAACACTGCTTTTTCTTACTATACTGAAAGCAGAAAAAATTCTGCTTTCATCTGCCTTCCTCTCAGTGAATTCCCACATCTTTGTTGTGTCTTTTTTTCTTTCATGCTCCCTGCTCAAAAGGAAGCAATTAATTCATTGCTTTCACTTCTTTTCTCACTCAGCAAACAGGATCTTCTTCTACATATATACTTTTTAAATAATATCAATTGTTTATAATTTATACTAAGAAATGAAGGAATGGGAAATGCAAAAAGTATCATGTGTACAAGGAGGATAGTTAAGATTATCAATAATTAATTTTATATAACTCAAAAATATTTATCCTGGAAAAGAAAAGTAAGGAAAGCGTAGGAGTGGCTGTGTGGTAAGTAGCTTGCTTACCAACTACATGGTTCCGGGTTCAGTCCCACTGCATGGCACCTTGGGCAAGTGTCTTCTACTATAGCCTCGGGCTGACCAAAGCCTTGTGAGTGGATTTGGTAGACGGAAACTGAAAGAAGCCCGTCATATATAAGTATATATATTTATATGTGTGTGTGTCTGTGGTTGTCCCCCCAACATCGCTTGATAACCGACGGTGGTTTGTTTACGTCCCCGTAACTTAGCGGTTCGGCAAAAGAGACCAATAGAATATGTACTAGGCTTCCAAAGAATAAGTCCTGGGGTCGATTTGCTTGACTAAAGGTCGTGCTCCAGCATGGCCACAGTCAAATGACTGAAACAAGTAAAAGAGTAAAAGAGTAAAGAGTGCATGAGTCGCATACTTACACCCTTCACCCCTGGTATAAATATGCCTATATGTGTGTTTATATATGTATATATA
>NC_068992.1:47856868-47857514 GCF_001194135.2 Octopus bimaculoides
ATATATATATATATATATATACACACAGATATACACAGGCACATACTTAAATTATAGAAACCAGTCAGTTCATGTAACTAATAGTTTCAAAGTCACTCATTATCATGAGATTTGGTTGGCTCATACCATTGTTTCACTTAGTTTTCTACCAAATTCCACTCATATGGTACTGGTCAAGCAGAGATCAAACTAGGAACTACATGGTAATAAAGACAATTTCTTCACCACACATCATGATTCCATTCAACAAAGATTTGCTTCTACATTATCTGTAGTAATTATATTTACATCCAATGATTTGAGTGAGCAAATTCTGATAATCATATAGAACACGATGCTGTTCTAGAGACAGGCCTTGCACTACCGACCTCTGACCTCATGGATCATTATGCAGTAGCTTAGCCATGTGGCTATTAACATCATCATTCACCCAGTGGCATCAAGACTCTTTATTGGTCAATCAGACAATAACTTTTTACTTTAGTGTAATCTAGATTGGTCAGTGTCCAGTATCTACAACATTATGTCAAATATACTAGTCATTTCATACATCATTATATATCATTATATATACATATATATTGCATGTATATATATATGTGTGTGTATGCACACACACATATATATATATATATATATATATATA
>NC_068992.1:47857651-47861442 GCF_001194135.2 Octopus bimaculoides
CAGAGAGGGGGAAACACACACACATATATGTTGATGATATACACAAGTATTCATATTTCACAGAATGTTTTGGAGGTGCATGCATGACTGTATGCTCACACACACATGCACACACACACACACACACACACACACACACACACACACACAATCGATGGTATACTTGTCAGTAGAATCATGTACCAAGCACATCATAAAACTATGAACAAAGTATAAAAACTCAGTACTAAGAGTAAATATTTATAAACACACATTATAGATACAAATAAATACCTACATACATACATACATATATATATATATATATATATATATATATATATGCACACACACACATGTATACATATACATATATATATATATATATATGCATAAATGTATTTCTTTATACAGGTATAGGTGTGTATTTATGTATATGTGTGTGTGTGTGTGTGTGTGTATATAATTATACACACAGATACATGTAATGTAATTTGTTTGTGTATGTATATGTGCATGCATGTGTTTGTGCGGTGTATTTTCAATTGCATTCAGTTTCACCATGTTCGTTCGGTCCAGTCTAGTCCACCATTCCAACTGCACTAACCATTCTCAATATTCCAGTAAGTTGATATATCTCCTTATGGTCATTTAGTGTTAAATACAATACCATGTTGTCAAACTATTTGATTGATAAGATACTGCTCGTTTTATTCGCAGCCAATACGGATTATGGATTACAGTGAAGAATATGGATAAACAAGACAAAGAAAAAACAAAAACAAAAACAAAAAGCGAAATACAAAAATAACAACGTGATGAAGTAGTGGAAGAAGGGTTCGGAGATTAGCAAATTCAACAAAGGGTTAGAGACTATATACTTGGTTCATGAATATTAACTACATACAATATGCAGCAACTGGAATTTTGCTTGAAACTGTCCCCTCTGTCCATTTTAGTTCTATCTCATTCATTTTTATTCTGTTTTATTGTATTTTTAAACAGATATCAATCAAACAGAAGCTAGAGGGTTGTTAGAATCATTGTCTTTTTTTTTTTTACTGTTTCTATTTTCTAATTTTTTTTTTTTTTTTGTTCTGACCATTGGAGAAGTAAAAGTCTCAGTTATTTGTTAATGAGATTCAGGCATAGAGAAATTCTGCACGACAGCTTTCATTTTGAATATTCATTACATCTCAAGAGAGAATTATTTCACTAATAATAATAAGAGGATGTGTAAACATCTCCCCATTTTCTTCTCTTTTCTTTTTGTGTTGTCTTTTTCTTGTCTTTTTGTACTTTTCCTGTTTTTGTTTTACCTTTTTAATGATTTTTTTTTTCTTTTATTGTTGCTATCTTGATGTGAAGTTTGATTTTGGCACTTTTTCCGATTCCTCCCTAAAATGCAGTAGCAGTATTAGAGGTGATAGTAATAGTAGTAGCAGCAGCAGCTATAGTAGTAGTAGTAGTAGTAGTAGTAGTAGTAGTAGTAGTAGTAGTAGTAGTAGTAGTAGCAGCAGCAGCTGTTGCAGCTCAGTAAGTTTCTTTTAAACATCATCAAAGTGCTCTCAGGTAACAGCTGCAGTGATTGGCTCTGTTTTTCCTTTCATTTTTTTTGTTTGAATTCATGAAACAGATAATAAATAAATCTTCTATGGGATAGGAAGATAGTCTCTTATTGGAGATAATGTTTACAAATGATCTGGAGGCGCGTACGTGAAATGGGGTTGGGGGATAATATCAATTTAAGTCTACTTCATAAATACATGGAATACAGCAGCAGCAATGAATTTTAACAGACCATCTAGGATTTGGTGGGAGCTTTTTCGGTAATGTAACTACTGAATGTGATAGTTCAACACAGTAGCCACTAAATGTATTGACCAAGTGGGTTGGTAGTTCAATATTGTAGCCACTGAATGTATGAGTCAAGAGGTTGATAGTTCAATATTGCAGCCACTCGGTCTATGGATGGGTAGCTTGGTAGTTCATTACTGTAGCCACTGAATGTATGAGTAGATAGGTTGATAGCTGATTAATGTAGCTGCTAAATGTATAGGTCGGTAGTTCAACAGTGTAACCACTGAATATAGTTGTTCAATACTGTAGCCACTGAATATGGTAAGTGGTCAAAATGTTGGTGGGTAGATGTATAGTTCAATAATATAGCTACAGAAAGTATGAGAGGATAGGCTTGTTGTTCAATACTGTAACCACTGAATGAATGGGTGAATATTCTAATTTTTCAATAATGTAGCCACTGAATTGGGTTGTTCAATACTGTAGCCATTTGGTAGTTCAATATTGTAGCCACAGCATCGTCATATCTCTATGTAATAAGGGCTAACACTCAACCTGTTACAACTGCAATGCAACCAAATCTCCCAAACTTCACCAAGCTATCTTTAGAAATACATAATTTGGATAGTACAGTTTTAGATATGTGATGTCTGAAAATAAATGGGAGGGTCAAAGTTGGAATGCTTTTGCTCATAGTTCTGCTAATCAGGACTGGCAACAACAACAATATCTGTAGCAAGGCTGCATGATAAAAACAAATACATGTAACTACATTGGTGAATGAATAGAAACACTTATGATTTATGTCTGATGATCTCAGACATCTTTAAACTATCTGTTGTTTAACAGATAAGATTCTGATATTTCTATGGTACCTATATCTGGCAGCTAGGTGGATCAGTCACTTTTACACGTTTAACATTGCCAGATGATCTGATGCCTATATCAGGCAACTATATGAACAGAGGAAATAGAAAATAAAACGCAAAATGGCTAACCCACTAAAGAAGTTAGTTACCTGATGCATATTTGAACTTATGTCCCAAATGTCTATTAAACTGTTGGTTCAATACCATACCTATTGAACCATCTTGCCTTTAATTACAAAGCAATTTGTGTACAAATATTAAGGCTTCATCTTCATATATTTTATGACATTCACCATGATATAAAGTAAGGTAATTTATTCATATAGGTTATAATGAAATGTTTCCACTTGTATCAAGCACAAGATCTACAGAATAATCATCTTATCTATTCCGTTTATAGGGTATCAAAACCTGGATATTGTACAGGAGTTAAGTGAAGAAACACCAGGTCTCCATAATGAGACATATGTACTCAGCTATGAAAACCTCTTGGTGAGACACGGCTGACTGCAGTGAAATACTTGAGTGAGCAGAATTGGTAAGTATGGAAGATATGCACATCAGAAATAAAAAGAACCAATATCGCATAGGGAATGTTGCCTGGTTTATGCTAACCCATGTTATTGGTTATGAATTATTTGTCTTGGTTCAGATTTGTTGAATATTATAGAAATGACTGCTCTAATCTACATATAAGTATAGCTTGCAATTAAGAAGTTTGCTTATATGGCGTCAGGTTCAATTCATCTGTGTGGCATCTTGAGCAAATTTACTACTACAGACTCAAGTCAACCAAAGCCTTGTTGAGAAGATTTAGTTGTTGGAAACTTAAAGAAGACCATTGCATATACATACATACATACATACATACATACATACATACATACATGCATGCATATGTGCGTGTGTGGGAGTGTATATATGTGTGGGAGTGTATATATGTGTGTGTGTATATAAGTATGTGTTTGTGTGTATGTAGGGGATGGATTATGTTTCCCTGTCTTGACATTGTGTGATATATGTAAATAAATGTCACTGTCATGTAAGCTGTAGTGTCCTTTGTTGCCACTCTTCAATGAATATATATATATGTGTATATCTATCTATCTATCTATTTATCTATATATATATATATATATATAT
>NC_068992.1:47861452-47864686 GCF_001194135.2 Octopus bimaculoides
ATGAATATATATATATGTATATATACATACATGTGTGTGTCTGTGAGTTTGTGCTAGTGTTAGTCTGTAGCCATGTTTAAAAAACAACACATCAAGTTGCATCCTATTATACTAAATGATAACTGAGCTATTCAATATATTGAGATAGAGGAAAAAATGTCGCAGACTGATTATAAGTTCCAGGGTCGATACGATCACAAAAACACACAGTTGTACAACACACACACTCACATACATATATGTACGTAACACATGTCCAAAGTCTGCAGACAGAACCATCCATTCATAAATCTGTGAAATGTAAACATTTAGCGCTGGTATGAAAGAATTTTTTGCAGGGTGGGCGAAGACAGGAGAGAAAGCGTTGGCGATGATGGTAGTGAAAAGAATGATAACAAGATGAATATCAGAGAAGTAACATATTTGCTTCTCTTTTGAATTTTATCAGGTCTGATATAACCAATATCTTACATTCCCTCTTGTCTCGTGTCTGATGTGTAACAGTGTGTATGTATGTATATATATATATGTGCATGTGTTGAGGCATATGTAAATGTGTGTGTACGTGTATACACGTCTGTGGTTGTTTGTTCATTCATTTTTATGTCCATTTTTCAATGCTAGCATGAGTTAGCTATGTATATGTATGTGCATTTATATATATATATATATATATGTATTTACGATTCATGTATATATATATGTATTAGATGTATTTAGATGTGTGCATATATTTGTGTGTGTGTGTGTGTGTTGATGTATGCATATACAGATACACTCTTTCACATACATTAACCAGAGGATATAAACAATATGATGAGCATGTTTGAAACCCACTAACTTTGATAACAGTAAGTGTTTAATAACATTATCCATCATTATAAGTTGCTTCCTCTGTGTATATCATCATCATCGTCATTTACTGAACATGTCCATGCTGGTATGAGTTGGACTGCATGAGTGTAAATGTGTGCTTGTATATGTAAGTATGTATTTGTTTATATATATACATATATATATATATATACATATATATATATATATATATATATATATATATATATATATATATATATATATATATATATATACCTACGCATACATACAAGCACACATTCCATATAACAGGTATAGAGTTAATTTATAAATTTGCACAAGAAAGAAGAGTCAGCTTATTCCAATGCTGCTCAAATTGACTTTGGTTACTTTCATTAGACTTCACTAAATTCATACGTTTGTATCACTCAACTTATAAGCTGTTTTGGCCACAGGGGAATTAGTCACTCGCATCATGGGTATTGTAGGTAGGAATGTATAAAACCATATAATAGTAAATGTGGAGTTTACTGGTAAACAAGGTCAGGAAGTGTTCATTCCTGTAATGGCCAATGTGTTGAATTACAATTCAGTATATATACATATTTTAATAAGCTGAAATTGGGGGAAAAGCTTTGTTGCAGAGTTTGTTTGATAAGTGAGTTTGTTCATTTAATAGCAGGGTCAGAAAGTGTTGGAAAGGTGAATAAGAAAGAAAAACTTAGGAAGGAAAATGTAAAGTCAAGGTATAATGAAAGAAGCGAAGGAAAGGAATAAGTAGAAAAACACATCATTGTCATCATGTAACGTCTATCTCCGATGCTAGTATGGGGTGGACAGTTTGAGAGGAGTTTGCAAGCCAAAGGACAGCACTAGTTCCACTGTCTGTTGTGGCATGTTTTTTACAACTGGATGCCCCTCTTAATGCCAACCCCATTACAGATTGGACTGGGAACACTTTACTTAGCACTAGTGCTGGTAAGGTCTGTTTGGCATAGCTTTTATAGTTGGATGCTCTTCCTAATACCAACAACTTTACAGAGAGGACAGGTGGTGAGCTGGCAGAGATATTAGCACACCAGTCGAAATGTTTAGCGCTATTTCATCTGCCACTACGTTCTGAGTTCAAATTCCTCCGAGGTCGATTTTGCCATTCATCCTTTCGGGGTCGATTTAATAAGTACCAGCTACGCACTGGAGTCGATGTAATCCCTTTGTCTGTCCTTGTTTGTTCCCTCTATGTTTAGCCCCTTGTGGGCAATAAAGAAATAAGAATCGGTAGCATGCTGGACAAAATGCTTAGTGGCATTTCATCTGCCTGAGTTCAAATTCCATCGAGGTGGACTTTGCTTTTCATTCTTTCAGGCTCAAGAAAATAAGTACCAATTGAGTACTGGGGCTGATGTTATCAACTTAACCCCCTCTCACAAAATTGCTGGCATTGTGCCAAAATTTGAAATCAATATTTCAAGTGAGTGGCATGTGCTATTACCTTGATCTTATCGTAGCTGAGACATTGAAACTATGAAGGTCTAGAACTGTCACAGGCAACCTGTAGCCTGCAGAACTTTCTGAGAAGCACACCTAATGAAAAATTACCTTGAAATTCTTAATTGGAGCGGCCTGCTTGATAATAAGCTTTGTTTCATGCGGTCCTGTTTTCAAAATATCTTGGCCTAGCCTTCTCTAGAAACAGTTTGGAAATTCTGCCATTTTAAAGAATTCATAGGAATATGAGAGGAAAACTTGATAGATATAACTACAACACAATCATCTTTTAAAGATAACACTCATGTGCACACATACACACAGACATACATGCACACACATACACACATACATACACAAACATATACATACACACAGACATACACACATGCAAACGCATGCACACAAACATACATGCACTCACATACACGCATACATACATGTAAATATATACATGCACACACATACACACAAACATACATGCACACATATACACATAAACATATACAAGAACACACATACATAAACATATATGTGCACACAAATACACACAAATGCACATGTGCATACATACACACAATCATATATGTGCATACACATACAAACCTCTGTATGCGTGTGCGAGCACGTTTCTGATTAAATCCATTAATACGTGTTCTGCCAGTTTTTGCTACACGTTTAAACATCAAGTTGCATGTATCCAATCAAATTAACATAATTAATGAGTCAATTAATTAATAGACATAATTGCTTATAGAGATTAGGAAAAAAATAAAATTTAAACTTAAATCTAATAAGAAGAAATATTCTAAATTGAAGTTTACAATAATTGAATTTTAATTATGATTCTTATAGTATTTGTGCTGTGGAAGTGAATTTATGCTATATATATATATATATATATATATATATATATATATATATATATAT
>NC_068992.1:47865400-47869989 GCF_001194135.2 Octopus bimaculoides
TGTATATATATATATATATATATATATATATATATATACATAAGTGTGTATACATATATGCATCATTCAAATGTACAGAAAACAAAAGACAGACGATGGTGAAGAAACAACAAGCAGGTGTATTAGTTTTACACTCAGGAAGAATTGAAAAGCCTTTGACGTTTCAAGCCTACACACTTCAACTTAAAGGGATGAAAAGAAAAAAATAGAGAATGAGAGAAAAACAGAGAGAGGAATAAAAAAAACGTGTTGGGATTAGTGGTTTCACATGATGAAATGACCAGCAAGAAAATAAGCCAAAGGAAGGGGACATAAAAGTGACCTGGCTGAAGTGGCATGTGCAAGTGCATGTGTGTATGAATGAACAGTGTGTGTGAGTGTCTGGTGGGGTGCAAGTACCTGTGCATGAATATGGGCAAGCTTAAGATTATGTGAGCCTGAGTATACATAGGGGAGTGTTTGTGTGTATATGTCTATATATAAACAAATATGTGTATAAGTAAACAAGATATGTGTGTGTATGCGCACGCTCATCCTTGCGAGTAATACATATGTATATACCTAAATTATATATAGATATTGCATGCATGCATACATATGTACATGTGTATGAGAAGCTCATTTTCACAAATTAGGGGTATATTGCATTATGCTTGCATGCAGAGTGCAATGCTGCCTGGGAGGGAAACATGGGTTTTGAATGATGAAAATGTACCAAGTCTGAGAGAAATATATCATGATATGAACAACTGAGCTGATGGGCTGAGAGGATGACTTGCTATCAGAGGAATCTGATGTAGCATGCAAAAGCGAAAACTGCACTCGTATGAAAAATGTGATGTACAGAGGCCGTTAGTTGTGTAAAAAGTTGTGAAGTTTATGCACGTGCGGGAAATCCATACATACATATATATACATAGATGCATGCATACATGTATATGTACATACAAATATGTATATATATACATTTGTGTATATACATATATATAAACAAATGTACATGTTTATATACATATATATACACACACACACACATAAAAACATATATATATACACATACACACACACATAATACAATGTATATATTTGTACAAGTGTGTCTATATGGATATAAATAAAGATTTATAAACGTGTGTATGTAGGTGCATGTGTGTATGTGCACATGTGTGTGTGTGCATGTGCGTGTGCATGCATATGAATTTGTGTCTTCATGTCTTGATGTTGTGTGACAGTAGTAAACTATTGTCAGTCATTCAAGCAGCGTCATTCATTTCTGATATTCTTAGAGAATATGTTTGGTAATTGAGAAATAATTACTCTTCTTGAAAACAGGTGACGGTTAGTAGAGACTTCTTGGAAACAGGTGATGGCTGGTAGTGACTGTAAGGACAGCCTGCCACAGAAAATCTTCACCCTAAACTCTACCCACTCCATGCAAGCATGACTATTAAAAGTGATTGTTAAATGAAGACAGTGAAGATAATGATGATGATGATTTGTATATATATATATGTATGTGGGTGTATATGTGTGTGCGCGTGTGTGTAAGTGTAAGTGTATTGTTATTTTTGGGGAAGGTCATCTTTTGCCAATTAAACACATATACTATATATTTAATCTTCATTTTAGCTTTATTGTCGTTATCGTTAGTTTATTTGTTCTTTTGTGACACATTCTGTACCACAAAAAGACAAAATGGAATAGACAGGACAAGAGGAGACATGAGGGACAGAAAATCATTGAAGAGGTTACAGAATATCTGACAAAAAAAAACTCAGGCAACTAATAATAATAATAATAATAATAAAAATAGTAATAATAATAATAATAATAACAATAATAACAATAATAAAACTGATGACTGGATGTTAAAACTTGTTTTAAAACAAGGAAACATCATACTCAGTAATAAAACAGGCAAGGAAAGATCTAAATGAATTCCAAATACAACAAATCCCAGAATTAGACATACTGGAAACAAACACAGATAAAGCTAAGCATATGAAAACCCATGCTAAAACTGCTGCTTTAGATATTCTTACTGATATATGAGCATAGCTGAAACCCTCTTTATCATCATTAGGGTAGACCTGATGTTAAAGAATAACAACACATGGGAGCTAAAATGAAAGTTACAGTCAAAGCCTGTAGCATTTTAACCTGTTATGCTAAGTGACATTAAAACTACTGTGTCACTCTAATGATTTCATTATGAAAATATTAATGAAAATGACCTCTTATATTGACAGACATCTACAGAATTTGTAAGGAGAGCATCTGGGTGATTGAATTTACCACTAGGAGAATGACTGTCACTACTTATGTTATCCATAGATCAATTCCTTCAGCTCTCCACTCTCTCTGCCAACTACTTAACTGGTTTCACAAGAAGGCAAAATATTGACAGCTAAAAGATTACAATAAAGTAAAATAAAATAAAATGAAAATATAATGAAATGCTTAAATGTTCCTTCTAACAAAAGAAACAAGAATTTCATTTGATAAAGAACTTGTTTTGGAAAAAAAAATTAGCTGCAGGTTGAGAGGAATTTTATTGTCTTTTATTTTTTCATATCTTGCTTTTGTTTTATAATCATGATATTCTTCACAAATATGATATATGATGCAGATATGGCTGTCTGGTTAAGAGATTCCCTTTCTATTTATGGGGTTTCAGATTCAAACCCACTGTGCTGTATTTTGAGTTAGTGTTTTCTACCATAGCCCAAGACTGAACGAAGCCTTATAAGTGAATCTGGTAGATGGAAATTTAAAGAAGCCCATCACAAATACATGTATATGTGTGTGAGTTTTTAAGAATTTGAGCACTACAAAAGTCACTCACTATGAGCGAGTTTGTTGTTGCTGTGATTTCAACTGTCAATAAATCATCTGTTGTCTCTGTGTTTTCAGAGACATGAAATGCGTGACCTCTTACTTGAAAAACAAGGTTTAGCAACAGGAAATGAATCCAGCTGTTCAACAATGCTTCAAAGATATTTTAGTCTAATCCATGATAGTATGAAACAACAGGCTTAAAACAAACGAATAAATGAAATATATGTATATAAAATATATATATATATTTACACACACACACACATGCGCAAATATATTTCTTAACTGCGAATACATAAAGAGTTACTCAAGGACAAGGCACTTAAGAAACTGATAACTACACTGGCATCAAACTGTTGGCCCTTTAGTAGATCCTATAGTGTACTGGGTTAAAAATTAACATCATATATATGGTATATGTGTTTGTGTCTATGATATATATTTAGATATGTATACATATATACAAATATATACATATATGCACACACAAATACATAGATACATATACATATATTTATATAAATACACACACAAATAATACATACATATATATATATATATATATATATACACATATATAGATACATATACATATATGTATATATATATACACACACAAATAATACATACATGCATATATATATATATACACATGTATATATATATATATGTGCATATATATACATATATATATATATGTATATACATACACATATGCATACATATATACTTATGTGTACATATATGGAAACATACATATATGTGATATGTGCATATATATATACATATATATATATATGCATACATACACACACACACACACACACACACGCACACACACACACACAAACACACACACACACTAAGGCATACACATATTCATACATATTTTTGATTTATTAAGACATGCATGCTGTTGAAATAAGGAAGAGGAGACTCTTTCAATAACTAGATTAAAGATAATGAGAATAATGAACACTGATATCTAAATTAATTATTTTCCAATCTACTAAAGAATATAATGAATAAGAAAAAGAAAACATTAAAAACAAGTAAATAATACCGACAACATCAACAACAACAAAAGATGTACATTCTCTTATCTTCAAGCATGGAGAGGATGCTCTACTTTTTTAATTCAATTTTTGAAGAATTCCTATTTAGCCTTTATTTTTATTATTATGATTATTATTTTTATTATTGTTATTATTATTATTATAACTTCATCATCAACATAATCATTATCATAACATTAGTAGTATTTTCATCATTATTATTATTATTATTATTATTATTATTATTATTATTATTATTATTATTATTATTATTATTATTTATTATATTTATTTACTTGACAGATATTTTAGAAAATAAAAGACTTAGCAAGAAATTTCTTCTGTGAATATCACACAGATTCACATTGCATTTTCTTTTTGTTTTAATTTTCAAATTTATTTTATTTTATATTATTCTATGCATTTTGTAATTGTTGATGTTTTAGTTTATTCATCTATATATTTATTTAATTATTTTTCTAGATATCATTCCCTAACAGAACCTTGAGGGCGGTTATAGATATGTCATCTTAAATGAATAGAATTTAAACACACATACACATTCACACATATATATACACTTGCTCAAACAAGTGTGCCTGTGTTTGCCAAAGAGTATGTGTGCATATATATATATATATATATATATATATATATATATACACACACACATATATATATATACATACATACATA
>NC_068992.1:47869999-47877226 GCF_001194135.2 Octopus bimaculoides
ACATACATACAAGCATATATATATGTATATATACATACACACACACACACACACACACACACACACACACACCTATGTGCATGCATTTCTGCATGAGTGTGTGTATGTGTGCATGTGAAAATGTGTATAAACATAAGCTTCATGTAGAAACAAACAAGCAAGATAATCTTCAAATATGTACGTATCAATTAGTTTCATTTTCCTTCTAATCTGCTCAACAAGTTGGATATATCTGCAAATTTAGGTATTTGCACAAATCTCTTTAGAAATTGATATGGTGTACCCTGTGTACCGCCTACAGACAATCAGAATGTTGACTTGCATGATACTAGAGTGGGAATTTAGGGTAAATCTTTCTATTTAAGCTGATCAACGGATTATATATAATTCTTCCAAAAATTAGCTAACTTTTGTACAAGCAATTTGAACCCAAAGTTTGCTAAATCATGAGTTCAAATCCTTCTTAGTGACAAACTATTCATCATTTCACACATACTTATTAGCATTGGTAGTTATTAGACAATTGCATACTAAAACAATGCTTAAAAGTGCACTTGGTTGCACTCAAACTCAATTTGAGAAATGTAAATGTGGTGAATGTATTTCTGGAGAGTTCTAGAAAGACAGAAACGCAACCTAGCCAGAATATATTTAAAAGTTCATTTTTTAAAATTGTTTTAATTAGATGATAGTGTTTTATTGTACTTTATTTATAGCCATGCAAATCTCTTTACATGTATGCATGTGCATACATATATGCATGTATATTTTGATATGTTTGAGTATATATATATATATATATACATATATATATATATCATCAACTTCTTAGACATCTCATCAGATCTATACTATCCTTACACAAGCCTAACAAAACATTGCAATATGTCCACTCAAATTCTACTCATCCTACATCAATCATAAATCAAATAGTCAAAAGCATCTCTATTAGAATCTCTAAGTCATCTGCAAATAAGCAAATTTTCAACAACATAGCTGGCTATTATAATGAAGCTCTTAACAGAAGTGGATACTCTGGAAAGACCAATTATATACCGAATCCAAACAAACTAGGATTCTACACTATGAAAGTGTACATTAATCAAGTCACAAACCTAGACAAACAAAGCATTCTTACACAGCTCTAATTAACTCTAGCCTCTCAGGGTTAGTTCTATTACAAACTCTAATAACACTACTCACACTTCCAACAATACTAGCATTAAAAGAAAAAACAGAAATATTAAAATTACCTGGTATAACCCCCTTTTTAATCTTCAGGTAAAAATTTTCTGCCTAAAATTTTCTTTTCTCTACTTAAAACTAACATTCAATCACACCATAAATATTTCCAAATTTTTAACAAGTATACAATTAAGCACTTCTATTCCACAACCAAAACCTATTTAGGGAAGGAAATCCAGAAACTGCTCTTATAATCAGAATAAGATTAATTTTAAAATGTGTATGATCTGTCAAGTTTGGGGTGATACTAGTTATATTACACTGACTCCCTGCAGCTCTAGGGATAATGTTATCAGCACTATCCACCTCCATCACATTCTAGGATGGTATTATTGAATCTGACCCCTTTCCTTTTTATCCTGGGGTTGGTATTGCTGCTCTTTCCCATACCCCAATGAACATATGCCCTTGGATCTATCATAGGAAACAATAGTATTTATTAATCATCATTTGGTACAGTGTTATTCCTTCCTTAGTCCTTAACAATGAACTGTGAAAAGGGAGGGGGACCTGTTTTGTCAGCCTTATAGACTGAGGCAAATATAATTCTATGTTTTGTTCCCAGGAACCAACAGTACAGCTGTATCACAAGTTGTAGCTTGTAAGTAACCTTGAGGAGTCATGGTCCATTATTGCAACTTCTTAACCCTAAAGTTGTTGCACCTTTAGAAATTTCATCTTAATTTTATATTTTATTTTTTGCATTATTCAGGAAAAATAATAATTAGAAAATAAATTTTAAAAAAAACATATATTACAGTCAATAATAAAAATTGTTCCAAAAAGAATTATTCTTTCTTTCAAATCTTTTGGTGGGGAAAAAAATAAAACTACTAAAGACAAGAAATTTGAACAGAAAGGAAGGTTCATTTCTGTGAATCTTCAGCAGCATTCCATCATTATTCTAAGATAGAAGTGAATCATTTCTCACAATAACGAGAGAGTGAACATTTAGCTTCCAGTTAATGAATACATTAATTCTACACTATTTAGATTCTTCAGTATGTTTTTCAGTTCTGCCAAGTGTACAGTGTTGATGTTACAGTACATTAAGCTTCAACCCACGCAGTCCCTGTCTCTAGTTGTACAATCACACAAGTAATTTCAAAACATAACAGAACACTACCCCCAACAACAGACCACATAAAGGAAAGCATCTACAAAGGCACGAAATTTGCTAAAAATAGCAGCCTAATATCTCTCACACTACTCTATAATATCTTAAAGCAAGGTAAAATACATTACCTGGTAAATTTTAGAAATATTAAGTCTCTTAAAAGAAAGAAAAACAAAAAAAAAAACTGGGATGATCAAGGCTGGAATGCAGTTGATCATAGTGCTCTTGATCAGGGTTGACCTTGGGCTAAACAACAACACAAGTCTGAAAATAATAACCCATCCACTGGAATGAGACAGACTCAAAAGTACACCCTTACAAAAAATGACAGCAGCCTCAATACTCTTATGAAGCCATATACACTCTGCTGGGATACACATCACCATTTGTGTGTGTGTGTGTGTGCATATATATATATATATATATATATATATATATATATATCATCATTATCATCATCATCGTTTAACGTCTGCTTTCCATGCTAGCATGGGTTGGACGATTTGACTGAGGACTGGTGAAACCAGATGGCTACACCAGGCTCCAATCTGATTTGGCAGAGTTTCTACAGCTGGATGTCCTTCCTAATGCCAACCACTCCGAGAGTGTAGTGGGTGCTTTTACGTACCACCGGCACAAAGGCCAGTCAAGCGGTACTGGCAACGGCCATGCTCAAAATGGTGTATTTTACATGCCACCTGCACAAGAGCCAGTCCAGCGGCACTGGCAACGATCTCGCTCGCAACGCTGGGCATAGGTGCCATCACGATTTCGCTTTCGCTTGCCCCAAGTTTCGTGTCCAATGAAGGAGACGACGTTGGCATGGGTAGCTGGTTAATAACTGGCTAATAAAACACAGTTCACTGCAATAGCAGCAGAATTGGCTAAGAAAGGAAACAATGAAAGAGCCCTGTGTTTGGGTTAAAAACACACCTTTTTCTATTGATGAGAAATCTTCTAAATAAAACTAGAGGAACACACAAGCATAAATAAGATACATATGCATACATTATATGTATGTATGTATAAATATATGTAAGTATGTATTTGTACATGGCATAGGAAAAAGGATGTTAAATGATGGCAACAATGTATATATGTGTGTACGTATAATGTAAATTGAACAGGATGACTAAAAGGTTTCCTGCAATCAATCTTATGGTCAGCTGTACATCAGTAGACTAAGCAAAAGTGATCAATAACAGTTGAATGGTTTAAATAGTATTTGGTGCTTTCAAATATTTTATATGGTTTCTGACATTAATTGCTATTAATCATAAGTTAGGTAGGACTATGTTAACGACCATGGGGAAGAATTTGAACCTGTTCCAGTTGGCTGAAATAAACTCCTTTCCTTTTTTTGTTTAAGTCCCTAATAATGCAATTAATTTTAATTGAACCTATAAATGAAATTAATTTATTTAAGGTAAAAATAAAAAGTGTGGTTAGAGAAAAACATAATGAGGATGTAGATAACATTGTGTAACAGATTTTTGTACTTGGGCAGGAACTGTTTTTTCCTATTTGCTTATTCTCAACAAAGTATGAAAAATGGCTAATATTTCCTTCAAATTTTGCTTCTGTTACATTAATTCAAACTGCCCCCAAAGAATCCTTCTCAACACATGGCTATGATGCTCCCCCACTACTCCTGATCAGAAATGCACATATTGTTGGCAACTAAGGGAAATGCTAGGGTGGTGAAGATCAAGCAACAGACAAACAAACCTGGCATTGAGCAGAATATTTGCTACGACAATATTTCTGTCTCAGCAACTCAACACTGAACCTATCTCAAATGTAATGGAAAATAGGTCAGTTTCAAAACAGGTCACAAAAGCAAAGTTTGAAGGGAATAGTAGTCACTTCCTTCGATTTCTAGATAGAAGCAAATAAGAAATAACACTTAATGACCAAAGACAAAAAAAATTTAACCCCATAACATTGGTTTACCTAAATTTATGGGTGCTGTGTACTTGCTTTGGAGCAGATGATGAAAATATACACAGCCCTACCTGTTTGTGTACTGGTTGATATAAATATCCGCTATTACACACAGAATCGATAATAGAGAATGCCGTACAAATTTCAAGGAATCTGATAGGTTTGTTTGACTCTTCATGTAAATATTTCCAACTCAGTTCAAGACTTCATCACCATAATAGTATAAAAGCAGCAGTTTTTGGCAGTTACACTACCATTTCCACTATGACTTCCTATCAAATTCGTTCATATTCATCAAATTTTTCTGGTCCTTCATGGAATTTACAGTCGTATCCAGCCATGCCAGTTTCATCGAATTTACACTTTTCGCAGTGATGACAGTTTAGATAAATAAACAGTGCATGTTTTGTTATGCGCTGATTGCTAATCTCGGCTGAGATGATTATTGTCACTGTAACCTAGTTGCCTGATAAAAAGCCATTTTCATAGGGTTAAAATTTGTTACAGTGTAAACAAATTGAATGAATTTACAGATCTGTTGTCAATATAATTTCATCTAAATTTTATGAAATTTGAATCAAGCAAAAAAAAAAAATACATTGTGTGTTAAATGATGGGTGCAAACATATTCCTGAGGGCTGTTGAGTTTGCTTCAGGCATCATACTTAACAGTTATTCTAAAAGAATAATGTGCTGCAACTACAAAATTTACAAAACTTCAAATTCCTTCTTTCACTCTATTTACATATTGCTAGTAAATACTCATAAATTTGTTTACCAATGACTATCTCTCATTCACATGATTCAGGGTTCAATTCCACTGTGTGACACCTTGGGCAGGTGTCTTTTACTATAGCCTTAGGTCAGCTAAAGCCATATGAGTAGATTTGGTAGATGGAAACTGAAAGAAGATTGGTGCACACATGTGTGTGTGTGTCTTTGTGTCTGTGTTTGATCCTCACCACTGCTTGACAACAGGTGCCGGTGTGTTTTTATCCTGATAATTTAGTAGTTCAGCAAAAGAGACCTACAGAATAAGTCCCAGACTTAAAAAAAAAAAAAATAGTAAGTAATGAGGTTGATTCATTCGACTAAAAATTCTTCAAGGTGATGCCCCAGCATGGCCTCAGTCTAGAGACTGAAGCAAGTAAAAGATACACTACAACAGCTCCCTAGTATTTATTTAATCTTCTTTTTATTTGTACCATATGTGAATTAGCATTTTCTTCATATTTCTCCCTTACCCTAATCTTAAATATTTACACACAATTTTTTATCAATACCAGAACTAATTTATAATTACCTATTTCCTTACCTCTATCAGATTATATATGATTATATATGCTTATTAACCATAAGATACTCATAACTTATCATACGTGCTCATTATATTTTCACCTAATGCTTCCAACCTAATGTCGTCCTCATAGTAGTAATCTTAGTTACTCTGAGAAATTTTCTCACCAACTACTTTATTGTTATTATTAATGACTTGTAGGTACACAGTATTACATAACAGCTCCTGAGTATGTGTTTAATATGTAAACTGCTATATACAGTGGTTATTTAAGCAATGATTTCGTGGATGATTAATAGGTTAGATGGTTGCTGATGAAGGGGCAAAAACTCAGGAAATTTGGCTTATATGCCCGTTACCCGTTTTTTTCATTTTCAATCTCATTGTTTGTTTACATCTGATGTCTCAGATATGAAACATCATAACAAAATCAGTGCTGGCTACAATTTACTCTTTTACTCTTTTACTTGTTTCAGTCATTTGACTGCAGCCATGCTGGAGCACCGCCTTTAGTCAAGAAAATCGACCCCAGGACTTATTCTTTGTAAGCCTAGTACTTATTCTATCGGTCTCTTTTTGCCGAACCGCTAAGTTACGGGGATGTAAACACACCAGCATCAGTTGTCAAGCGATGGTGGGAGGACAAACACAGACACACAAACACACATACATATATATATATATATATATATATATATATATATATATATATATATATATATACGACGGGCTTCTTCCAGTTTCCGTCTACCAAATCCACTCACAAGGCTTTGGTCAGCCCGAGGCTATAGTAGAAGACACTTGCCCAAGGTGCCATGCAGTGAGACTGAACCCAGAACCATGTGGTTGGTAAGTAAGCTACTTACCACACAGCCATGCAATTTATACAGGGTAACTTTACATTAACTTGTTTGCATTTAAACTGGTTATATCTGGTGCAAAATATTCTACTTGTTTTACATTGAAACTGATTAGATCCAAACTCTCACAATGCCATTCTAAAAATACAGAATCACAAAACTGAAATCTCAAGGCTTCAAGACAATGCATGATTAATTCAAAACAATGTGAATAAATAAGCATTACATTTGACAAAGTAATTTGAACACTAACGAGTTAAGGAGCGGAACGTGCGACTTCCTGAAATTCAGACTGCCTCATGGTCCCAGCAGACAAAATAGAAAAGGCGTGGGTCCAGAGGATGGTGAGAGAGAGTCAGTGGAATAGCCTCTGTGGCTTACAGGGCTCACACTTACGGATAGCCACCTCCGCCCCGGGAGTGGTTCACAGGGATGAGGTTCCAGGGCTGGGAATACCAGAGGTCTCCACTGTCACAGGCTCGACCATAGACCTGTCAGAGAATAACCAATACCTTGACTGTTCGCTTTTCTCAGCCTGACAAGCAGCCGAGGCAAGGCTATACGTTTTAGCATTATACACACATCATTATGTATTTTCTAACATCTAAATTATTTTTCCTAGCTTATTAAAATTCTGGCAGAATTATTGGCACATTGAAAGAAGCACTTAGCAGCATTTCTTCTGGCTCATTACATTGTGAGTTCATATTTTGCCGAGACCAACTTTGCCTCCCCTTCATTTTGTGGTTGATAAAACACAAGAG
>NC_068992.1:47877527-47881583 GCF_001194135.2 Octopus bimaculoides
AGAAGAAGAAGAAGAAGAAGAAGAAGAAGAAGAAGAAGAAGAAGAAGAAGAAGAAGAAGAAGAAGAAGAAGAAGAAGAAGGCGGCAGCAATGGGCTGATAGGAAACTTAGCCTGCATTTCATCCATCTTTACATTCTGAGTTCAAATGCTGCCAAGATCAACATTGCCTTTTGTTCTCTCAGGGGTTGATGGAATAAATACCAGACAAATACTTGGAGGTCAATGTGATCAACTATTCCCCTTCCTCAGAATTTTAGGCCTTGTTCCTGTAGTTGAATTACTCTTCGCAGCAGTAGTAACAGTAGCAGTAACAGTAGTAGTAGTAGAAGCAGCAGCAGCATCCCTGCTATCATGACTCTTTATCAATCATTTACATTATCTTTATTTTTGCTATTATTATTATAAGCATTATACTATTGTTATTATTATTATTATTTTATGAATCTGAACATAACTTTAAACTTTGTTCTTGTATTACGCATATTTTATATTTGTGCTATTTTTTTTCTTTTCTTTTACCATATTTTTATACTTTATAATGATATTAGTTTTAAAATTATCTATATAGTCAGACTTCTAAAATTCTGTATGCTTAAATATATATTTTGTAATAGATCTTAAGAATTCAATTACGAAATAATTTGGTGAATTCCTCTCATCTTTGTAAGCTTTATAAATTAGTATTCATCGATATTTTATGTTGTTATGTTGTATATTTAATTTATATTCAATTGTACAAGCAAACTATTGGCTATAGTTTTAGTTGTTTTCTTCATGAATATGTCTTATAGGGTTCGATCTGTCTTTAAAGCAGAGCAATTCATTAGTATATACTACATGTAAATAATATATATCTTTTATCTTTTACTAGTTTCAGTGATTTAGACTGGGGCCATGCTGGAGCACCACCTTCAAGAAATTTTTAGTTGAATGAATCGACCCCAGTACTTTGTCTATTTTTTAAGCTTGTTACTTATTCCATCAATCGCTTTTGCCAAACTGCAAAGTTACGGGTCGTAAACACATCAACACCCTTGTCAAGTGGTGGTGGGGGGTCAAACAGAGATACAAAGACACACACACACACACACACACACACACATATATATATATACATATATATATGGATTGTATGTAGAAAACAAATCCAGAGAAGAAGCACACTGAGATGTAGAGCAGTAAATATTAAAAATGGAGAATACATATACATATATATATATATATATATATATATATATATGTATGTATGTATGTATGTATGTATGTATATATATAATATATAGGTGTAGTCTTGGTTGTGTAGTAAAAGCTTGCTTCCTAACCATATATTGTTCCAGGTTCAGTCCCACTGATGGCACCTTGGGCAAGAGTCTTCTACCATAGTCTTGGGCTGATCAAAGCCTTGTGAGTGAATTTCAGAAACTGAAAGGAACCCATCATAAATATATATATCCGCACGCATATGTGTGTGTGTGTGTTTGAGTCTGCATTTGTCCCCTATTACCATTTGAAAACCGATGTTGGTGTATTTATGTCTCCATAACTTATTGATTGAGCAAAAGAGACCAACAGAATAAGAACTAGGATTAAAAATAAGCCCTCGGGTCAAATTGTTTGACTAAAAACCCTTCAGGGTAGTGCTCCAGCATGGCAGCAGTCAAATGGCTGAAACAAGTAAAAGTTACAAGATATATACATGTAAATTGTTCTTGTGGCACCAACACTATGTATAAACTTATATATCATCACCAGTTAATGTCTATGTTACAAGCTGTCATGGGTAGGATATTTGAAAGAATCTGATGAATCTATGGACTATGCTATGTAGCATTGTCTGTTTTGGCATGGTCTCTATGGTTAGATGCCCTTCAAAAACAGCAATGCACACACACACACACACACACACACACATTTCTGTCTTGTCAGACTTGTACTCCACAGCAGAAATGTTAAGACCGGTGCCCCTCGTGGTGAGGATCACACTGCAAAAGACCTGAGGCACATAAAAGTGCCCATGCGGCAACACATAAAAGCACCCATGTGGGGACCATGTAAAATCACCCATGTGGTGCCACATAAAAACACCCAGCACACTGCTGAGTGGTTGGCAATAGGAAGGGCATCCTGCCGTAGAAACCAACCCAAATCAGACGAGAGTCTCTGGTGCAGCTCCCCAGCCTGCCAGCTCTGGTCAACTGTCCAGCCCATGCCAGCATGGACAACAGACATTGAACAATGATGATGATGATGATGATGATAAATTCACATATAATTCAACAAGTGAACCAGTGCCTACAATTTTGTCACCTATTATCTGAATGTATTTGTTAAAGGATTTAATTTGTCAGAGTCACGGAGTACACTACATTATATTGTGGTTTTATTTCATTTGTCTATTGGTAAGAACTAACACATATATATATACATATACATGTGTATGCGTGTGAGTGTGCAAATCTATGCTATATATCATTAATATATTTAATATTTTTCTGGTTCTTTTCAAGTAATGATATTTCTGATTATATAGTGGGTGGGGGGACTTGAGTGTATTTTTTGTATACTATAATATTTTTCCAATTTGTTTCTTATGTGTACATGTGTGTGATGCATAGCTATGTGTATGTTTGGATGTGATTATATATTCTGTATGCGTGCATGTGTGTGTGTGTATGTATGTGTGCGTGAGTAGGTATGTGTATACGTGTATCTCTTCCCTTTCTTACTCTCACCACTTTCTCTCCCACCTTTCCCCCCACCTCTCTGTCACCCGCTCGCATTTCACTTCATTTCCATGCTAGTAAAGTTACACATATGTATTTCTTAAGCATTATTTTGCAGCTGGATACCTTGTTTTGTTGCTAACCCTTACTGGTTTTTCAAAAAATGGGATCTTTTCTTCTACGCATTTCCAAGAGCACAAAGAGTGTGGAAGATGTGTCGACAATAGGAATGATAACATCATCTCTTGTAACTTACAAAGAACTACAATTATAAACAAAACACACCTCCATACATACATATATATATATATATATATATATATATATATATATATATATATATATATGTGTGTGTTTATATATTTATACATATATATATTATATACACACATATTACATACATATTCATATATATACATGGTTCAATGGGTAAAATGTCACCATATTATATTTTTAATTTCGCGCATGTGCCTTGTTTTTGATTTTGTTGACTACACAGTACGGTGGGGTCAGTTGGGCACTGTCTGTGAGAAAACCGGCACCATGACGCGATTCACTATGACAGAAATTTGGGAATGACATGCTGTACTGCTTGGCATTCATGCTAAAAGCTCCAATGCAAACATTTCAGAGTGTTAGGGTGTCAAATCTGAGGACATATAGTGAGAGTGATAAAAATCAAACATCCAGTCAACATCATGGTGTCTGGAATGATCATTAGCAATGTTGACGTTATGCCTCCATTCATCTCCCCACACAGCCTCACACTCAATACGGAGGCCTATATCAATTGCCTGGAGGAGGTAGTGCCACCCTGGGTCAAGAGGGTGACTGCTGATAGACCCTATGTCTGGCAGCAGCACTCTGCACCATGCCATACAAGCATGAGAACCCAGTCATGGCTGTCAGACAATTTCTGTGACCACATCACTCTTAACATCTAGCTACCTAACTCCCCAGACTTCAACCCTCTTGATTATTATATGTGGGGTGCATTTGAAAGAGCGACCAACAAAACTCCTTGTAACACAAAGATGAACCGAAGACAAAGATTATGGCAGCATTCACCAACTTAAAGAAGGAGACCATCCAGAAGAGTTTCAGGAAATTCCAAAGTCATCTGTTCCATAAACTGTAAAGCCCTCAAAAAGTGTAAGCCTTGCCAGAATTAAAATCTCATGAAGGACGAACACACAAAACGAACCTTGGTTCTTTTCCCTAATACTATATATTTATATTTTATACTGTGAAACTTAATTTAATTTTAATTTTTAATAAATTGAATTTAATTGAGCTTTTACCTGTAAATTTGCATTTTTATCCCTAATAATAT
>NC_068992.1:47881665-47883200 GCF_001194135.2 Octopus bimaculoides
CACACACACACACACAACGGAAGATCTTTCAGTTACCGTCTACCAAATCAACTCACAAGGCCTCAAGAGTTTGGTTGGCTCAGGAGCTATAATAGAAGACACTTGACCAAGGTGCCGCACTCTGGAGTGAACCCAGAAGCAAACTTCTTGCCACACAGTCATACCTGCACCTACAGTGACACACACACACACACACACATGCATACATATGTACTTGTATGGTTATTATGTATAAATGCCTGATCTTTCTTACAGTAATACCTTATCTCTTTAGATTATCAGCTATAATTGCCTGTATCAATAGACATTTCCTATATACGAGTATCTCTTCCCGTTCTTACTCTCCATCATTATCATCATCGTCGTTTAACGTCCGCTTTCCATGCTAGCATGGGTTGGACGATTTGACTGAGGACTGGTGAACTAGATGGCTACACCAGGCTCCAATCTGATTTGGCAGAGTTTCTACAACTGGATGCCCTTCCTAACGCCAACCACTCCAAGAGTGTAGTGGGTGCTTGTACATGCCACTGGCGCGAAGGCCAGTCAGGCAGTACTGGCAACGGCCATTTTCCATAATTCATACATGCAACTACTACAGTAGAAACCAGTGGAATTTTTTAATTCTGTCTTATATAAAGGTATCCCTTCCTTAATGATGCTTTGTTTTAAATCAACAAATTCAAATTTAATAAAATTTGAAGAGAAAGACTTAACACCTATTTAAAATCTTGTACACTGATTCTCTAAATCATTGTTTCAATTTCCTTCAACAATACCTTTTTTAAGTGATATATATATCTTTCATCTATTGCTTTTAATCTCCATCAAAAGCTGTTTTATTAGTGACTGCAATTTCTTTTGTTTTATGTTTTACTTTTCTTTTGTCTTAGACAACTTTCGGCCAAGTTTAACTTCTTTATTAAATTTTTGTAACTTTAGTTATCTCTGATGAGGCAGAATAACTGAAACAAGTAACTGCTTACATATAAGATAACACAGAATAAATACAATGTACTCCATTACAGGCACTGAGTTCTTTCTTTAAATTTCTACATTCCTTCTTTGAGCAATCATGTTCACCTATCAGTCTATTTCTTTATCTCTCTATCTATCTCTCTTTCCGATTCTTTATCTAAATACTTCTCTCTTCCTATCTCGCTCTCCACACACACACACACATGTTTATATACATAGACACATGTATACCTGTATGTTTAGATATGTGTGTGCGTGTATGCATATGCCTATGTATGTAGGTGGTATCCATAATAGATAGATAGATAGATAGATAGATAGATAGATAGATAGATAGCAAGATAGATATCTCATTATATAAGGGGGAAATAACCATGACAGAGAAGATAAAAGATTCTATTGTTCTACCAAGGATAAAAAGCAGGAAATCTTTCAGAATTACAAACACAATGTAATTTTGTTTTGTCTTATGTATCCTTTTTTCTTGCTTTGTTTTTTAGTATGGAAATACTTGAAGTAAAAATACGTATGATACCGCATTATATATATATACATAC
>NC_068992.1:47883387-47885308 GCF_001194135.2 Octopus bimaculoides
TATATACATATATATACACATACATGTATACATACACACACATATGCACACACACATTATATATGTGTGTGTGTGTGTGTGTGTGTATCATTAGATATTATATGATATGGAAAGAACAATATTTGCAAGCTAGTAATCTTTCAAATGGTTGTTGCTTAATAAATCAAAATATCAACCGATTCCATGCCAACTCTATCTGTTGAAGATTTCTCTATCCCTTGCCAATCTCTTGCACGAATAAACATTAAATTGGAAAGCTATGCCTGATGATGCCTTACAGTGAGACGGGGAATAAATTTGATATAAATGTTATATTTTGTCTATATGTTATAATTTCATATATGTAGGTTCATATTTACATTTTGTTGTTGTTGTTGTTATTGTTCTTGTTTATTGTAGTCTTCACCCACACAGATTTTCTGTAACGGAATATATATAGTTGTTTAGCCTCTTGGTCAGAATTTGATAGTATGTGTGATGTGATGTGTGTGTGTATGTCTCTATCTATCTATCTATCTATCTATCTATCTATCTCTATCTATCTATCTATCTATCTATCTATCTATGTATCTATCTATCTGTTAACAAAAACATTCCAATGATGACCATTCCATATTTTGATTTATGTGTTATTCTTAAACATAGGTAACCAGCAATATATTTTCCCAATGTATCCATTCTTGTATTTGAGGAAGATTCGGATGCTATTTCTAAGCAAATTTGTGTCCCACGTAATGGTTTCCTTGTCAGATCAACTGTGAATGTTTTTGGTTTTTTTTTATTATTATTGTAAGAGCAATGGAGCTGGCAGAATTGTTAGAACCTGGAAAAAATGCCATATTGTATTTCTTCTGGCTCTTCAAAGTCTGAGTTCAAATCCTGCCAAAGTCAACTCTGCCATTCATCTCTCAGGGGATAATAAAATAACATATGAATCTAGTGTGAGGATTCATATTGACTGATCCTCTCCCTTCAAAATGGCTGTTCTTGTGCCTATATTAGAAACAATGGTTAATGTTGTTGTTGTTGTTTAGTCTCAGCTCAGTCCTGATCAACCAGATGTATCATCAAAGATGTTCTAGATGTGACATTCACACCTAGAACATTATCCAATTGTGACCAAGAATGTAAGAGAGCTGTGGTTGTCATTTCTAGCAGGTTCATTGATGACATAGAGGTGGAAGGGGTATAGTCCCTCTTTTTCAGTTATAATAACATTGCATTGATATAACTTCATTGCTTAGCACTCCCTCTCCGTTATATATATATATATATATATATATATATATATATATAGAGAGAGAGAGAGAGAGAGAGAGAGAGAGAGATGGGGTGGGTATATATATATGTGTATATATATGCATTTTGACATTAATCTAGACATGTTATTTTTCTCTCCATTTTCTATCCTCATTCCTTTCTATTGAAAAGCATAGGTTCGGAACATCAAAGATGTTTCCATTTTACCTGAGCATCAAACTAATATCCCTTGTTTGTTGTTTCCTCACCTACTTCGGTCTTTTGCTTTCCGTACATTTGAATCATATATGTATACATATATATATATATGCGTGTGCATGTGTGTGTGTGTGTGTGTGTATCTATTGTGGAATCACTTGTCATAGGCAGTAGAGAAGGGTTCTGCAATTTCTTGCTCAACAACCTGCACAGGTGATTTGTTTATAGCAATTAAATGTTTGTGTTGGCACATTAACTCATTCCCTCCATCAAATCAACATTACTTGTTCAGGTGCACAGTCTGCTGCATGTTAGATGTTAAAGTAGGCACTGAGCAATGCGAGATGAAGTGTTTTGCTCAAAAACACAAACCCCATGCTTGGTCTGAGAATTGAACCCATGTCTCACAATTATGAGTGTAACACACTACCACTAGACCACACACCTAAAACTATCTTCCTAT
>NC_068992.1:47885639-47886630 GCF_001194135.2 Octopus bimaculoides
ACTTTTTAACTCCTTTCAGCTCGAGAGCTGCAGTCATGCTGGGGCACTACCATTGAGTGTGTGTATGTGTGTGTGTGTATGTATATATATATATATATATATATATATATATATATATATATATATATACACACACACACGCACACATGCATACAGTGGGTATGAAGATGCGTATGCAGGAATAGATAGTCACCTTGATTGGTGACAGTCAAATTCTTAAAAATCCAACTTCTTAATCAAAGTAAGGTACTCCAAAAGCAGGTAAATTCGTTGGAAGCAAAGACATTGAAGCAAATATCAAAGAAGAGAGATGAACAAACAATCAAAGGTGTATGAAATAAATTTACATCAATTTACATAATTTAATATAACTTACATAATGATACATAATTTAACATAATTTTACATGCTATAATCATGTGACAACTCAAATTCTACACACCTATAATTGTTGATTGATTGATAGATAGTCTGACTGACTGACAGACAGTTATAGTACATCTAACATATCTTGAAGTTTGGCATATTTGGAGAACTATATTTAGTATGCATTCATAGTACTAGATCTGGTGAATCTAGACCATTAGATCTGGTATATCTAGCCCATTAGATCTGGTATATCTAGACCATTAGATCTGGTATATCTAGACCATTAGATCTGGTATGTCTAGACCATTAGATCTGGTATATCTAGACCATTAGATCTGGTATATCTAGCCCATTAAATCTGGTATATCTCGCCCATTAGATCTGGTATATCTAGCCCATTAGATCTGATATATCTCACACATTAGATCTGGTATATCTAGACTATTAGATTTGGTATATCTAGACCATTAGATCTGGTATATCTATACCATTAGGTCTGGCAGATATAGACCATTAGATCTGGTATATCTAGCCCATTAGATCTGATATATCTAACCCATTAGATCTGGTATATCTAGACTATTAGATCTGGTATATCTAGACCATTAGATCTGGTATATCT
>NC_068992.1:47886640-47888958 GCF_001194135.2 Octopus bimaculoides
TATCTAGACCATTAGATCTGGTATATCTATACCATTAGGTCTGGTGTATCAAAACCTTTAGTTATGGTAGATCTAAACCTTTACTTCTGGTTGGTCAAGACCATTAGATCTGGTATTTCTACATCATTAGATCTGGTAGATCTAGACCATTAAATCTAGTATAGCCAGAGAACAATATTTGTGTATCACACCTTGTCCCTACAACAGAACTACTTATGTACTCACAGGTTTTCAAGATAAGGGTTGGCTACAGCTACACATCAATAAAAACAATTTTATCAACAACTATAATAACAATAACAACAACATCAACAACAGTTGCAACAACAGAGTTAAGTAAGTTTCCTAAGAATACTGCTATGAAGTGATAATATATAGACAGATAGTTTGATAGTTTGGCAGCTAACCATCAGTGTGTCGTTAAAACTATCTTAATTTAATGATATTGCCCTCCACAAAACAAACCCCCTGTCATGCCCTTCACATTCTTAACCTCCCATAAATTATAGTCATAAACATAAACCGAAACATTTAACTCCCATAAATGCAATCCTAACAAAATTCCATAGATATTGCCGTCCATTAAATACAATATGAAATGAGATGCTGTTTGGTTTGTTTTGTTTTTAATTTATATTTATATTCTCCTGTTTTTCTTTTCTGTTATTAATTTATCGTTTGTTGCTTTTTTTTTAAAAAATTCCAACTGTATAAACATTGTCTATATTTCATGTCTGTGAGATATGAGACGAGACAGAAAATATTTCCATTGTGCATTTGTAATGTTGTGTAAATGCTTCATGACCCTAGAGGGTTGGGTCAACACAGAAGGTTTTTATCTACATATGTTGTTATACTGTGGCCAACATGCTAAGTGATATTATCCACTCCACTCCTCTGACCACATCTACAGCCTGATATTGCTGTTTGCGGTGAGGAATCAGTAACTAAAATTTAAGCAATTAAACTACATACTCACAAATTTTATGGACAAAAAATCTATAGTTTTAGATGTGGGAAAAAGATGTAATATTGTTATTTAACACCAGAACAACCATCATTGATCAGTTATGATCAAAGACACTCCAACCATGACCATTTCATGTTGTCTTTTACAGATATCTCAAACTACATTATCTAATATTGTCCTTTCTTAATAAAAATTATTGAATGCAATTTAAGTAAGATCTGGCTACTATTCCTAGCAAGTCAAGTGATCGCATAAAGCAGTGTTTCTCAACCCTTTTTAACCTATGGATCCCCTTAGATTCCCATTTTACTCACATGGCCCCCTCCTAAACAGTCAATGTTTTAAAAAGTCATATATCTTTATAATTATATATTGTTAGACATTTTATCTTTTACATGTTTCAGTCATCTGACTGCGACCATACTGGAGCACCAATCTGAAGATCTTTTAGTCATATGTATCAACCCCAGTACTTGTTACATTTTTTTTTAAAGCCTGGTACTTACTCTGTCGGTCTCTTTTGCTAAACTGCTAAATTACGGGGACATAAACACACCAACACTGGTTGTCAAGTAAAAGTGGGGAGGACAAACACACACACACACATATATACATATATATGTTGAGCTTCTTTCGGTTTCCATCTATCAAATCCAGTCACAAGGATTTGGTCGGTCCGAGACTACAGCAGAAGACACTCGCTTAAGGTGCCACACAGTGGAACCATATGGTTGGGAAGCAAGCTTCTTACCAGACAAGAAGAATAACCAATTTATTGCAGATAAATTTTAACAACAAATTCTTCTGGCATAAAGGCTAACACTGTAGTTGTGATATTTTAGTTTTCTTAGAGAAAAAGAGAAACTTGACTGATGTGAAAACCATTCCAGCGCTGAGTAGAAATATAAGTTACAAAATAAACACCCAACTGTAAAGAGTACCACCACACAGTAAGTAACAGGAGTATTGTATAATTGGTAAAACTGAGTTGAAAGATAATTCTGGGGGTCCTTATGGTATGGGTGGTGGTGGTGGTCATGAAAGAAATGAGGGTGTAAGGAAGTGCTGTTGGTGAAGGCTTGGATTGTAGTTGGAATGGGACTAGCTTGATCAATCAGACTAATGACTGATAGCATTCCAGCTTTGACAATCCCTTCTTTTCATGCATCAACAATTATAATGTCCAACAAGGTACATTTGTTTTAAAAACAGCAGGTAGGGTATGCTGATATGAAGGAGATTTGGTTGCTGTTTCTAGCATGTCTAGCGGCGGTGGTGGCGGCTGCTGTGGTGGCAGTGTTGGTGGTGGTGGTGGTGTTGGCTGCAGTGGTGGTGGTGGTGGTGTTGG
>NC_068992.1:47889055-47890841 GCF_001194135.2 Octopus bimaculoides
GAAATCCAGCCCATCCTGTTCTTGTAAGAACCATCACAGAATGGTAAGACATGTCTGACATGTAAACTAATGAAATTATTATTAGTTCCAGTTGAGTTGTTTAGCAACAGTCAACAACTCCCTAAATAACAGAAGTCTTCTGCTGCTGCTGCTGCTGCTGCTGCTGCTATAAACCAGGGCTGCTCTTTTGGGAGGGCACTGAAAAACTACCATGTTTATGTAGTGTGACATGGTTGAATAAACAAATACAAGATATTCCCAGGGAGACTACAAACCAAGGAGGAAGCTTCTACATGGTCGCTAAACCTGCTACAAATAGCAGCTAAATCATCCTTAAACTGAACCCCACCATTGCATTTTACATTGTGGCTATCCTAATATAAGATATTAGGATAGCCACAATGGAAATGTAGTATTAGGTGGGATGGTCATGGCTGGAGTACTTTTAACGACAGAGCTGCTCGATCAGGATCAGCCTGATGTAAAACAACTGTAATAATAATAATACTATAAATGGGGGAGGGAGTAAGTGGCATTGGTATGAGATGTTGAAGCATTCATGCATTTCTTTTGAGTACGAGTGATGGAAGTGAAGTCAATGGCTCCATCAATTAAAAGAAACTCAAGTAACAAACTCACCTTGACTAAGTGTTTATCTCAATTTAACAGAACTCAACAGAACGGTAAATATCTCTCTCCTGCACACTCCACACTTAATTCCCTTCCTTTAGAATCTCATTAACTACAAGGGACATACTCAGTGTCAGTGGGGAATCCTTATTTGAAAATATCTTCATATTATGTGCGTTTAATCAGCAATGTGTTCTCTCTTACATTAACTCGAGTTATATATCTCATTAAGTCAGAGATCAAAGGTGGTATAAATTTGGGAAATGATACATAAGGGAGAATCTAGTTTAAACATATATTTACGCTATGAATTTGATACTTTTGAAATTCTTTCTCTTGGTTCCTGGCTTAAGTTAGATATGTTAGTTTAAGCTTCACTTAATTAACCGATATCAAACCTGTATTACATTGATAATGGAATTAACATATTTCGTCTGGCGTTTAATTGCAACAGCATCTCATTAATGCCTGTTGTGTAACTGATTTTATACAAAAGCTGGACAGGCATTGCAAGAAGCTATTTCGGTGAGACAGAATTAAGAATCTTAAAATCAACATATTTATGCTCAATAAGCCCAGACAACACCAACACATAGAGAGGGTGTCTAGTTATCCATTCATCACCTTCACACTGTGTCCATTCAGCCAACACCTATAACGTAATAAATTATATACTTCAGCACACATTATATAACGTAATTATTATGTGTGCGTATATAAACATCCTTTAATGTTGTTGTGAAAATTGTTTAAGGTTAAAATTCCAGCTATTGATTGAGAACACATGACCAGGAACTGGACTATAAGGATTTCAAGCCTTATTAGACTCTCTTCAGATCATGTGTACCTGAGTGATAATATTCTCTCTGATATAGCCATAATGCTTTATAAACACTACAGTAGTCAGTGTTAGTAAAAGATTTTAACCTTCCCTCTTGAGATGAGACTAAATCTCTCAGTCCAGCCTCCATAACATTGCAAACGAATGTGATGGTGCTTTAACAAACATCAGCCATTGTGAATTATATCTTTCACAATGCAGTGTATGGTGTAATATATAATGTGTAGATAAGTGTATTTGTATGTATGTATAAATTTGTACATGAAATTCAGTTACATATATATATATATATATATATATATATATATATATATA
>NC_068992.1:47890871-47893708 GCF_001194135.2 Octopus bimaculoides
CACACACACACACACACACACACACACACACACACACACACACACACACACGAGTTTCATGTTTGTATTAATTGGAGTCTTAGCTAGACTGTTTACATATATATGATGCACATGAACATAGTGTCTGCTTAAACAGTGTACACGTACACACACACACACACACACGCACGCACGCACATACACACACACACACACACACACACACACATATATATAAGCATGAGGATGCAGGATATCAGGCTTTACTACTACAATTAAAGCTGATATCCTCCATCGTCGTGTTATATTATTCTTATATTCATCTTATTCTGCAGTAGGATATTTTCCAGGGCTGGATACACATGTGGAACTCCTCTATGCATAACACGTGGTAGCCAAATAATGACATAAAAGTTCTTAAATGCACAGTATGAAGATTTTACCCAAACTATACTAAACATATATATGTATATCCAGTTCACATGTAGCTCTATCTCCCCAGTCAACATATACACACTGTGTCTATCTACCCTGTCAACTTCTACAAATTGTGACAATCCATCCAGTCAATATCTATGCACTGAGTTTGTCGATCCAGTCAACATCTATGCATTGTGACTGTCAATCCAGTCAACTTTTACATACTGTGTTATCCAGTCAACATCAACTCAGTGTGTCATCTTACCCTGTTAACATTATCTACACACTATGTCATTCTATCCTGTCAATATTTCTACACACTGTGTTTCTCTATCCAGTCAACATTTACACACTTATCTATGCATACAGTAAATATATACAGTCTGTGAGTCGCATAGGATGAAGAGAAAGTGGATGTGCTTCATCAGGTTTACTTAGCCATCAATAACACTATGTGTGTAGCTAGATTAGCTTCTACATGTATACTACATCACTAACCACTGTGTTTGTGTTTATGGGTATCTGTATGTATGTATATCACATTAGAAATTAACCATGAAGAGATTCACTTACTTGTATTATTCCAAATTTGGGACTTACCTGCAAAGGAAAATAAAAAGAAACTTTAGTTATATTATTCTTGAGGATTAAAGAAATGTTGGAGAGATCTGCATTGATTAAACAAACAAAACTACTGTATTAATTAATTGTATTAATTAATTTTTGAAAGTTGTTGTTGTTTAAACCAAGGTGATTCCTCATTCAACAGCTCAATGATTAAAGGGGTTCCAGCTATGACCATCCTGCATTTTATTTCCAAACAAGCAGTGAATCTGGATGGTCAACTGGCAAAATTATTAAAGCATTAGTCAAATACAGCATGACATTTAATCCAGCTCATTGCCTTTGAGTTCAAATCCAACTAAAGTAAACTTCCCCTTTTATCCTTCTGGAAGAGGGCATGCAATATAATAAAAAAAAAGGGTGGCAAGCTGACAGAATCATTAGCATACCGGGCGAAATGCCTAGCAGTATTTTGTCTGCTGTTATGTTCTGAGTTCAAATTCCGCCAAGGTCAGCTTTGCATTTCAACTTTTCGGGATCACTTAAATAAGTACCAGTGGTGGTGGACAAACATAGACACAAATATAACCACACACACATACACATATACACACATACACACACGTGTGTGTGTGTGTGTGTGTGTGTGTGTGTGTGTGTGTGTGTGTGTGTGTGTTTATATGACAGGCTTCTTTTCATTTTCTGTCCACCAAATTCATTCACAAGGATTTGATCAGCCCGAGGCTATAGTAGAAGACACATGCCCAAGGTGCCATGCACTAGGACTGAACATAGACCCATGGGGCTTGGAATCAAGTTTCTTACCACATAGCTATGCCTATGATGAAGAATAAATTTTACAACCATGGTAAGAATATATTTAACAAAAAAAAAAAACGATATTTAACAAAAACACTTTATTTAGTCCAGTATATTAATTCTGGCACCACCATTCCACTACTAGTCATGAGGTGCCAGAAAGATTAACAGACTTAAAAGCACAGAGAGCTTTTGACAATTCTAGTTTCAAATTTGAAAGAACACTTGAGGAAGAAATAAAGCAGAAAAGCTGTCATCACTTTTAATGAAAACCAACTGTAGTTTCCGAATAAACCAGGCAGAATATGAAATACGCAATAATATAAATATCATCACAAGGTTTTTTTTCATAACTCACACTTAGCAAGGAGACCTAGCACTGGACAGCTGAATGGGTGAGCAGCTGGAAGTCTAAGAGAGGCTGTATAGTTGAGGTGGGCACCCGCCTTGCTTCAGTGTAAAGTTTGTTTTATAACTTCCCTCTTTAACTCACCATTAACTTGTTTATCAGCATTTGTCAGCTCTCATTACAAAATTCGAGCTTTATCTCAACTGAATTCTACTCTAGTTACAAGTGAAGTATATGAACAATATCAGTGTGCATGCATGTACGTGTGTGTGTGTGTATATATATCTGTTCATGTGTCTGTAGATGTATGTTAATTCATGTGTGTGTGTGTGTATGCGCAAATATTTACATGTGTGTGTGGATATATATTCTGTGAGTACGAGAATGCATTTTTCTAAAAGTTAAGGGTTGGGGTAGAATTGTTAAGCTATCATAGCTTCTTCTTTCCAATTATCACCACCACCACACTACCACCATCACCACCACAAAAACAACATCTTGTCTAAAACGTTAAGTATATTTTATTCGAGATGAGCAAAGCTTCCGCAATCTCATAATGTAACATACATTCCCCAACATTTATTCGTTGTTATGTTTTTACATGCGCATACTGCAAAACACAGACACCTACTCATAAACATTCACATGTGTGCGTGTATATTTATATATACATATGTACGTATTTACCTACATATATATATATATA
>NC_068992.1:47894037-47895311 GCF_001194135.2 Octopus bimaculoides
ATATATATATATATATATATAGTATGTATACATATATGCAAGTATGTGTGTATGTATGTCTGTATATATGTAAATGCATACATATATATACACACTGTTTCTCACTCATCTCTTGACACACATTCACCTACACAGATGCACACTTGAATATTTGAGTGTGTATGTGGAGAAATATATTTAAATGAATATAAAAATGTGTGTTTGTGTATGTGTGCATGTACACACACACACACATATATATATATATTATGTCTACACAAATATACATACATACATATGTAAGTATGTATGTTTAAATTTAATATGTGTTTACCCATGCAGTAATGAGTTAAAGAGGTTTTCTACACAACATATCACCACATATCTTGATCTTGTATCATCTCATCTGTAAAGACCATTCACACATTCCTATAAAGTGAGATTGGCTCAGTGGGTAAGGTACTGGTCTACCTACCTAGACAACATGAGTTCAAGTGTGTTACAGGTACTACAATTTCTGAAGGGAATATTCTATTTGGTCCACCAAATTCCTTAGTAATAGACAGTAAAACTTGTGATGAAAATTGTTCCATCCATTGGCCCCTAATCTTTTCTTTCCAGTATAGTGGATCTACAAATACATTATGCTTCATGTACATTCCTTTTTAAGAGGGTAGGGTGTGAATTGATTGCTATTTCTAGCATGTCAAACAACCACAAAGAGGCTCTCTCAGAGAGGTTGGTGAGTAAATAAACAGACTGTAGCAATTGTCTAAATGTAACATATACGGTTGTATGTATGTATATACACACATACATATAAATCTATGCACATGTATGTACGTATGTGTATGTTTGCTGTATACTCTTTTACTCTTTTACTTGTTTCAGTTATTTGACTGTGACCATGCTGGAGTACCACCTTTAGTCAAGCAAATCGACCCCAGGACTTATTCTTTGTAAGCCTAGTACTTATTCTATCGGTCTCTTTTGAAGGAACCGCTAAGTTACGGGAACATAAACACACCACTATCGGTTGTCAAGTGATGTTGGGGGGACAAACACAGACACACAAACATACATATACATATATACGACGGGCTTCTTTCAGTTTCCGTCTACCAAATCCACTCACAAGGCTTTGGTCGGCCCGAGGCTATAGTAGAAGACACTTTGCCCAAGGTGCCACACTGTGGGACTGAACCCAGAACCATGTGGTTAGTAAGTAAGCTCCTTACCACACAGTCACTCCTGTAGTACCTGTAACATATTTGTATATATATATATATATATAT
>NC_068992.1:47896165-47897126 GCF_001194135.2 Octopus bimaculoides
ATTCAATTACACAGGAAGGTATAGGAAAAACTGAAGACAAAAAGATGAGAGAAGAATTTACAAGATTTGATATCAGAATAGTGGACCTTTCAGCTTACATAGGAAAGATAGGAGAGTGATCCAGAGACAAGAGCAACAGAGGTGTGAGCAATAGAGGCATGAGTGATAGAGGTATGAGTGATAGAAAGTCATGAGTCATAGAGACACAAGTGATAAACAGGCATGACTTACACATACAGGCATGACTGACAGAGACAGACATGACTGACACAGACAGACAGGCACAACAGACATGATTGAGACAGGCAAGTACAGCTGAGACTGACAGGCATGAGTGAGATGGACAGCCATAAGTAATAGACAAGCATGAATAGTAAAGGTATGTGTGATAATGGCTTGAGTAATTAATAAGCATGACTGATAAAAGCAATAGAGATGGTTGTGAAAGAGGTGTAAGTAAAAGGGCAATAAGTGATAGGGAGAGGAGTGAAGGAGGCAGAAGAAATAGTGATTTGTGTAATAGGGGGCATGAATGGTAGAGATAAGAGGGATGCAGGAAAGAGAGATGACTAATGACAGAAGGCATCGTGACCTAGCAGACAAAGTGATGACAGAGGAAGAACCAGGAGGTGATGATGTGTGTGATTGCATGGCAAAAAGAGAGAGAGAGAGAGAGTGTGTGTGTGTGTGTGTGTGTGTGTGTGTGTGTGTGTGTGTGTGTGTGCGCGCGCGCACACACACACATGCATGTGTTTGTCTAAGTGATTTCTAATGAGATGTAGAAACACAAAACTTGTCAGATGCTCAGTGTGAAAATATAACGAACTGAATAAACCACTGGAAATTGTTACGGTGGTTTATCAACAGTTAAGATTTTCACAGAGACATTACATTAGATACGTTTGCGAACCATATACTGTATATGATTTCCTAACCCTACTGTGTTAATACATCTGTGTGT
>NC_068992.1:47897321-47911529 GCF_001194135.2 Octopus bimaculoides
AATATATCCATTTGACATAGAAGATATCCCTGATAACATATGGCAACATACTTTGCAGAAAATTGGACTAATTTTAAGAGAAAATATTTCAACATAAAACAATTATCGACCCATGACTTCGCCAAACATGAATAACTAAAAACATCAGTACCAAAAATTTTTTTTTAAATGCATTCATTCTGCAAGATCTTAGAAATTTTTAACAGGCATGTCCAGATCGGTTTCTTCAAGGAAAACGTTAAAAAATTAAATTGCAGTCAAAAAGCAACCTTCCAGGTCATTAAACAAGCAATTTACGTTTACAAAGAAGATATTTGTGATGAGAATCTACCAAGAGCTTAAGAACTTTTTCATTGATAAGCCTGGTGGATCAAAGAAATCTGTTCTGTACAGTATGATTCTATCAGATTCTACAAACAAGACAGCTAGATGAGACAATAGCAACTGCCTTGTCCTGTTGCCACATATAACAAAACACGTAAGTGGAAATTTCTTTGATATCATTTATTCTCCATTACATGTGTTTCATTTACTAATAAGAACTACTGAATTTTATATGTTAAATAAACATGCAAGAAATTTCCTATTAGAAAATTTTCAGGCAAAGAAAAAAAAGTATATTATATACATAATAGATAATACCAAAAATTTTCCACTTTCATGTTTTGTTATACAAATAACACTGCAAATAATATTTCCATAATTCTCGGTTTTAATATGTATTTAGACTAACATACAGCAGCAACTGTGACCACATATTGGATTGTAGTAATGAAATAAGCAGACGCACTTCAAGGGAAAACAGCTGGGATTTACCCTAACTACCTGTGTTACACACACACACACAAACACCTATATATATTCTTTTACTCTTTTACTCGTTTCAGCCATGTGGCTGTGGTCATGTGATATATACATTTATATATGAAGTACTTACACAAGGCCCCTCAGTGATGACGTCATATCACTCCCTCAATCTTAACTATCACCAATCACAAGTACTATCCATCATTCTCTGTCTCATTCATTATTCCTCTATCAGTCATTGTTGACACACATCTCTCTCTCTCTCTCTCTTTCTCTTCTGTTACACTCCCACTTTCTGGGACTGTATCAGTTTAGATCAACAAAACTTCAGTGCCTTACCAAAAAACTTAAGAGCAGAGAGAGAGGACTTATAGAAAAATCATTCAATCTGAGACTTCAGACAAAACTATGTCACAGCTAGAAATGCATGTGAAAACAGAGGTCTTAAGACTCTTCATTCATCAGAGACCAACTACAAAGAGAGGATAGTGGAAATGTAAGGGATAACAATGGCAATGCACCAGCTAGCATGGCAGCCAATAAGCTGAAGCAAGCAAAACACTAAAACCCACACACACCTATGTATATGTATATCATCATCATCATCATCATCGTTGTTTAACGTCCGCTTTCCATGCTAGCATGGGTTGGACGATTTGACTATATGTGTGTGTGTGTGTGTGTGTGTATATATATATATATATATATATATATATATATATATATATGTATGTATATAATACATACACATCTGTACATGCACATCCATAGCTGTGAATGGGTATGAGTGTGCATATATGCATATATATATATAAACATGTATATATACAGACATAGCTCTATCTATACACGTATATATATATATATATATATATATACACACACATATATATATATATATATACATATGTATATATATATATATATATGCATATATACACACATAGCATAAAACACACAAAATAACACAGAGTGTTTGTAATTGTGCATGTCACAGAGGACAGTATGTTATTCAAAAGAAAATTAATGTAAACAAAATATGAAATATATAATTTCACTTAAATAATTCTATTTAAATTGAATTAATCCTTCGAACATACATCGTTCTCAAAGATTTACATCTTATCTTCATTCCTGTGTTCTTGTACTTAGGAAACCCTTATCGGATTCCAATTCCAAAGGATTTAGCAAATATGTAAAAATAATTTTCTCCACCTCCTTTACCATCTTTCTATTTTTCTCAATGATTTTCTCTCTTTCACTTGCCTCTTACTATATATGTGTATGTCTGCACATATGTACACACACACACACACATGCATATATATGTGTATTATATATACATATGTATATATATGCATGCATATATATATATATATATATATATATATATATATATATATATATATATATATATATATATATATATATATATATATATACATGTATGTGTACATATATATTTATGTGTGTGTGTGTGTGTGTGTGCGTGTACATATATGTTCATATGTATATACATATAGATACACACATATATTCATATATATGAGTACATCTTATTGTACACGTGCAACCTTATAGATATGATTGAATGTGCTCATACACACAGAAAGAGTCTATTCACACACACCTACACATATATGTGTATATAAACATATCGATATCAATGAGTGTGTATACATATATACATGTACATTATGTTTGTGTGTATGTATGTATGTATGTATGTATGTATGTGTGTGTGTGTGTATGTATGTATACTCATTACATACGCACAAATGTGCTAGAATAAACAATTTTCAAAAGAAATCAGAAAGAGAAATTAGTCAGTGTACATCTTCATTGAACTCGTGTAAAATTATATTAATATTTATGAAGATAATGATAAATATTTATATACACCCTACTCCTTTACAGATAAACATATACACACACACACACACACACATATATATATATATATATATATATATATATATATATATATATATACATATATTCTTGTACATATGTTTGTGTATTCATATACACACACATAACATACATTATATACATGCATGCATTCAAATACACTTATTGATATATTACAGAATGAAATTCTAGGCTTTCCTATCAACACTGATATCAGATGAATGAGCATTGGAGATCGTTGCAGTTTTTGACTGGAATCATTCCTCGTTGGCCTGCTGGGTAAAATGCTTAGTAGCATTTTGTCCATGCTTATGTTCTGAGTTCAAATTCATTTTCAGATTGTGTTTTTAATTCCCACATCAGTGGTATGTTTTATTCTTGACAAAAATTCTTCATCTCATGTTACTCCAGTTTACTAAGCTGTAACTGGGTAATCCTGCAACAGACTGGCATTCCATTCAGGTCGTCTGTTGTGATCTCAGTCACTTATTCACCATGGAAACAAGGTAACTGTTCCTATGAGTTTGAAGATACAAGACACTAATGTTCAAGGGTTACTTTAATATGGATCATAATGAGAGATATTAGACACAATGCAGAGCCATGGAAATATAGGAATAACCTATGACCAGTGGTACTAGCAGCTGATTTTTTATATGAAATGTTCACTCTGTTTATCCATCTGTGTGTATACTTATTATTGATAAGGAAGTTAAAGTGGGGAATTGGCAGAATCCTTAGCACACTGGACAAAATGCTTTGCAGTATTTCATTTGTCTTTACATTCTGAATTCAAATTCCATCAAGGCTGACTTTGCCTTTCATCCTTTTAGGATGGATAAAATAAGTACATGTGCAGGGGTGAATGTATTTGACTAGCCCTATCCCCAAAATTTCAAGCCTTGTGCCTATTGTAGAAAAGATTATTGACAAGGAAGATTCAGTTTTGGGATTAATTTCTAGCCTTTTTATGGCAATAATATGTTACTTGTTTAAATTTTACACTCATGCACATACATTTATAAGCACATCTATGTGAATGTATGTGTATATGTCCATGTATGAGTATCAAGCACTAACTGTAAACAAATGTCACAATCATATGAGTGGTGCCAATCATTTGCAATCTTTCATGAAAACTTGTCAGGTCATTATGATGTTCATGTTCAAAGAATTTAGAGAAATATTACCTAGCTTGGAAGTAGATGAGGGTTAGCAAAAAGAAGAGCAACCGGCTATAGAAAACTTGCCTCAATGAATTGTCTGCCCCAAGCAAGCATGAAAAAGCTGCTTTTGGTGTTAGTGTCATTGCAGTTTTTGTAGTTGTTGTTGCTGTTGTTGTTGTTATAGCTACTCTCACTTATTCTTATTACTGTCATCAGTCTAATGATGATGATGATGAAGGACAATGATGATGATGACAATGACAATGATTATGATGATGATGATGATAACAATGGTGACTACTACTGTTGTCAACAATGTTGATGATCGTGATGAACAATAGATATTACATTCATGTGCAATCATTACTCTATATAGTATCATGACTGAGAAACAGAGAAGTAGCTTTAGTCTTTAGTCAAAACACTTAGTACTGATACTCTATGCAGGAGAAAAGTAAAAAAAAAGAGAAAAATGATAACATCCATCATTGAAGCACACAATCAACAAATATAGAATGAATGCATGACTAACATGGGAAGTTTTAGGGCAATTATTATAGACAAGATATTAATTTCAGGGATTTCAGGTGCTGAAACAAATGTCTACATTTACAGACCTACTCAACTCACACCATCTCAAGGGGAAAAAAAATCATAAATAGATAAATAAAGGCATAAAGGAATAAATAATTAGAGAGTTGACAGAAAATGGAAGACACATAATATAATTGTCTCTCACGAGTCTCAACAGAAATGCAATAATAATAATAATAATAATAATAATAATAATAATAATAATGATAATAATAATAATAATAATAATAATGAGTGTGTGAGTGTGTAAAGAATAAAAACCTATAGTAATGACAACTGAAGAAACAATATCGTGATTAGCTAAATATGAATCTTTTTCTAAGATGTAATCAACCATAATTTCTTTGCTTTCATCTCTTTGATGTCATCTAGTTTTTACTCCTCCCCTTCCTTCTTGCCTTCTTTTATTCTCACAAACCCCCTTTTTCTCTTTTCTCTTTGTGTTTACTCTCTCACTTTCTCCCCCCCCTCTCTCTCTCTCTCTCTCACACTTTTTCTCTCCCCCTTCTTTTTCTTCAGGACACTTTGCTTCTTTTCTGCAATTGTTGATTTAGAAAATAAAGGTGTCCTCATTGTTGCTATTGTTGTCGTAATTTTTGTTGTTGTTGTTAATCTTTTTCCTATTATTGTTTTATAGTTATCATTGATATAATTGTTACTGTTGCTGTTCCTGCTGTTGCTCTTACTGATGTGATTGTTGTTGTTGTTGTTGTTGTTGCTGTTGATACTGTTGTTCTTGTTGCTTTATTGTTGCTATGGTTCTAGTCACTGTTGTTACAATAATTGATGTTGTTGTTGTTGCTGTTGATGTTTTAACAACGTACTTCCTCTCGCTTTGATTTAGCTTTACTATTTTTATTGTTATTGTTGCAGCAACAGCAACAACAGCAGTAGTAGTAGCAATGGTGGCAAAACTGCAGTCATTGTTGATGTTCTTGTCATTGTTGTAGTAATACTTTTGGTGCTAGTGTCATTGCAGTTTTTGTGGTTGTTATTGTTGTTGTTGTAACTACTCTTACTTATTCTTATCAGTCATCAATCTCACTCGCTGCGTAGTACATTATTTATTTATTCATTTATTTATTTGTATTTATATTTATAGAGTTCAGTCATTCTTTCTCTCTTTCTTCCACTTCCTTCCCCCTTCTATTGTTTCCTCTCTCTCTCTCTCTCTCTCTCTCTCTTTATCTATCAATCTAGCTTACTCTCTCCCTCTCACCCTTTCACTCCGTCCTACTTTCACTTTCTTTCCAGTTGAATAACAAAAGAATCCTCATTTGGGTAGATTCCATAATTTTTCTTAATTGTCTTTGATTGAACACTTCCAGACTGTCTGAGTTTCCAAACTAAAACGGATTGTCATGTCTTTTTACAGTAGATACACTTCCCATTTCTCTCCCCTCTCTTTCTCACCATCATTGTCTTTCCTCTTACCTCCATTACATATGTGTGTATGCATATATATATATATATATATATATACATATATACATACACACACACACACACACATATTAATACATACATAGGTATATACCAACATGAGTATGTTTCTGTGTATATCTGTGTGCATATGTGTTCAAACCTCACACACATATATATATTTATATACACATATATATATATAATTATCATATATTGTTAGAAACAGAAGTTTCCTGAATCATAACTCTGAGTATTATGTTGCTAATTACTTAAATATTTCGAGAAGAGAGGCAACATCACAATAATTAACCCTTTTAAGGAGGTGAGCTCGCAGAAATGTTAGCACACCAGATGAAATGCTTAGTGGTATTTCATTTGTCTTCACGTTCTGAGTTCAAATTCCGCCAAGGTCGACTTTGCCTTTCATCTTTTCGGGGTCGATAAATTAAGTACCAGTTGTATATTGGAATCGATCTAGTCAAGTGGCCCTCTCTCCAAAAACTTCGGGCCTTGTAGAGTAGAAAAGAATATTTAACTCTTTTGATACCTACCTGTTTGAAACCACTTCTGCCTCTGTAGAACAAATGTCTTGTTTTCATGAGTTTTCAATTAAAATCTTCCACTAACCCATAGTCACAATTTATGTTCCTAACACCAGCTTAATAACTCCTAAGTTATTTTACTAAATTCTTTTTTCATATTTAAAATTAATTGAAAGAAACACAGAACATCTCAAAATGAATACAGCAACAAAAGGGTTAATCAAGAATTTTCATAAACACAACATAATCTGAATAGTCATTGTGATTTGATTTGTTACCAACAACCTTTAGAAAATGTAGGGTTTACTGAAAATCAATTTAAGAGGAGATTCTAGCAACATATACATATATTCAGATACTCTGGAAGATACCTCACCATCTCACTCTTCAAATAAATCTGGTAGTTGAAAGATGATGATTTTTAACTATCATCAAAGCAACTGGTCCATTTCAGAACAAGAGGTCTCCAAATAAATGGCTATGAAAGTTGTACTCCTTGTTTCTCTGAAAACTACAATTTAATATAGTCATTTGAAACTATGGGCAAAAAATTTGAATTGGAGATTCCTCACAGGCATCTCCATTGACATTTTGAGGAATATCCAAATAGCTAGGTAATTTTCTCTTTTCCACACTACATCTGATCCCTCTATTACGGAATTTTTCTCTAAGCTTCTTCATGCTCAGATGTTTTGTTACATATCTAGAAGAATATCTCTGCGTGATTTCTTTCTCTTCTCGAACTGCCCATATTTTGTTACCATCCAGAATCACACTTTGTAGACAAGTATCATACATCCTATCTTTCATTACAAAAGAAAATTTCAGTGTTGCCAGCAAAGATAATACTTAGCAAACTTTTCACACCTTGCTCTTATTCTGACATCTCTCCACAGCTAATTAAGTTACCTAGGAATCAGAAACTATTAAGATCATCTACGGTGCCTTTGGAGAATTTGAAAAACTGTCACAGATGTTGCTACTACTAATTGTGTCAGTGGATTTACTACATACGTAAGCTTTTCTCTGTCAGCCTGCCTTGAAACTCAAAACAGCGCTTGACTTAGTGGTTAGGGTGTTGGACTCATTATTGCAAGGTTGTGGTTTCTATTCCTGACTGGGCAATGAACCATGTTCTTGAATAAAATACTTCATTTCACATTGCTCTAGCCTGGCCCAAGTGGGGAACATAAAGATGAGAGAATACAGGAAACCAGGCCTATGGATCAATATGACTTAGAAAGGAACTTTTTTTCCCTTTTTTTAAAAAATCCTTTTGGAACTCACAGCATCATTTGGTTACATTTGGTGCACAGTGCAGTGGCCCTAACTATTCCTTTCTTGCATATTGAAAATGACCACCTCTCTCATTGCAGCAGGGTCCTATCTCCTTTCCTAATGATAACATCCCAGTATATATATATATATATATATATATATATATATATATATATAAATATATATGTATGTATGTATGTATGTATGTATGTATGTATGTATACACACACGTACAGACACAGTTATCCTGCCTGTCTCTCTCTCTCAGCCTTCATTTTCTTTAGTGCTTCATACTTCTTCAACACCATCATCACTACCATTACTAACACCAACACCACTAGTGGCCAACAACAATCATCTTAACATGGGTGTCTCTATGTGGTCATTGATCTTCTAGAAATAGCAGCCAAATAAACCTCAAATTACATACTATCACCTTAAGAAAAAGTTTATGTAGGCAAACATAGTCCTGAATTCTTCTCCATATAGAAAAAAAAGATGGAATGGTCATAGTTGGAATGTCTGATCACTGGAATGCTTAGTCAGGGATGACCCGGAGCTAAAACATCAACCACCACCACCATTTTCACTACCACCACCAACAACAACAACACCTGTATTACCAATAATGCCAGCACTTTATATTATAGTTTAGAATCAGTTGTTTTTAAGCATATATTTACCATTCTTCAATTTGATGCAAATGAACAGTTGTGAATGAACACACATATATATAAATACATACATACATACATATATATATATATATATATATATATATATATATATATATATATATATATATATACATGTATGTTTCAAAGCCATCTGTTTCTATTCTATTCTCAGTCTATTAGCAACTATTGTTCTCTCAATCTCCTACTCCACACTCTTACTGTCACTGATGCAGACTTTTATATATTGTTATATTGTTCTATAAATGTTAGTTGATGGAGATGGAGAAGGTAGTGGTGGCATTGGTAATGGTTGTGGCGGTGGAGGTGATGCTGATGGTGATGCTGGTGGTGATGGTGATGTGATTTTCATGGTAGTTTGTATTTGAGTTGAAGGCAGTACTGGTGGTTGTTGGGATTATGATGATGGAGTTGTGATAGTGGTGGTGACAGTTGTGGTGGTGGTGGTGGTGGTTGTTGTTGTTCTTAAGGTGAAGGCAAAAATAGTCATTGCGATGATGGTGACAGTAGTGGTGGTAGTAGTGAGTGGTATTCTGATGGTGATGGTAATTAATTTTGATGGCAGTTGCAGTTATGCTAATGTGGTGATGGTAGTTATGAGATGGCGGTGCCTGTTAACATAATGGTAAGTGAATATTAATGAAAAATAACAATTCTAAAAACCAATGTTTCCACTTCCGTGCCATATTATAATTTGTGTATGTGTGTGCATCTATCTTTCTCTATGCGTGTGTGTGTGTGTGACTATAAGTAGTGCTCTTTATTAGAATTCCCTTCTAATCTATAGAAATCACTGTGAAATAAAAGCTATAATGTTTTAGCCATGATTACAAAAACTCTTGAGATTGTTTGTTGATCCACCCCTTGAACACCCCTGTTTCACATAGCATTGTCATGTACAAGGGAGGGCTGAAAAGTTTCTGACTTTAGGTAAAAGAAAATACAAGAAGATCATCATTTAATTATGATCTTCTTCAGCATGTTCCCCTCTCAGATTCACATACTTATATCAACCCCAGTGTTCAACTGGTACTTATTTTATCGATCCTGAAAGTGTGAAAAGTAAGGTCGACTTTCGCAGAATTTGAACTCAGAACATAGCGATGGGCAAAATACCACTACGCATTTCATCCAGTGTGTTAACAATTCTGCCACCTTGCTACCTTGATGATAATGATGATGATGATAATGATAATAATATTTCATGTAAATATTATAAATAATGGTTTGAAATTTTGGCACAAAGCCAGCAAGATCAGGTGATACTTATTTCACCAACCCTGAAAGGCTGAAAAGTAAAACTGACCTCAGTGGAATTTGAACTCAGAATGTGAAGACAGACGAAATACTGTTAAGCATTTTGTCCAGCATGCTAACGATTTTGCCAGCTCACTGCCTTAATAATAATAATAATAATAATAATAATAATAATAATAATAATAATAATAATGATGATGATGATGATGATGATGATGATGGTGATGGTGATGGTGATGATGATGATGATGATGATGATGATGATGATGATAATATTTCATGTAAAATATTATAAATAATAGTTTAAAATTTTGGTAAAAGTCCAACAAGAACAGGTGATATTTTATTGACCCCAAAAGGATGAAAGGCTAAGTCGACCTCAGCAGAATTTGAACACAGATTATAAAGCATCAGAAGAAATGTTACTAAGCATTTTGTCTGATGCACTAATGATTATGCCAGCTTGACACCTTAATAACAATAATAATAATAATAATGATAATAATAATAATTATAATAATAATCATAATAATTATTATTATTGTTACTATAGGGAAGGGAGAGAAGTGGGTATTTCTTGTTAATTGCAGTGAAATGTTTCATTATTGATGAAACACAATGCAGGGTGGAGGAATTATAAAAATCAGGGTAACTACATCAGTTTGTTTTGAGGAATGCTATGTCCATTGTTGTTACAGTTAAACCAATCAGAGTGAAGTCAACACATGACAAAGGAACCTGGGTGAATGAAGTTGATTCGCTTATCCTTTGTTATTTATACTTTTTTTTGCTCCTTTTTTGTTTGTCTTTTTTTTTCCAATGGGGCTGGAAAGGAGAGTAAGGAATAAAGCAATGAAATGAGATGAGAGATGGGATGAGAGAGATGAGTTGGGATAATAAACCATACAATTGATGTGATTCTCTTTGGCAGTAACCATTATGAACTCTGAAATTCTCCATGTGCGTGTATTTTTTATATTTTTCTTTGTATGTGTGTGTTTGCTGTTGTCAATTCTGCAGAACCATTAGTCTTCAAGATTCTGAGTTTAAGGGATTTTTAAAGAATTTAAGGGCTTTTAGCCTAATTACAGTCAGTTTTTGAAATCAATTCTGTATTAATTGAAGCGCCTGATTACTTGATTGAAAACAAAAGAGACAAACAGAAAACAAACACAAGAGAAAGGCATCAAATTTTCATGATTCTCTTCTGTTTAAATGGCAAATTGGTTTCATTCCTGCCAACCCACATCTACCAGCTGGAACCTCCACCACACCACCGCCACCAGTGCCACCACTGCCACCACCATCACCCTTTCTAAGTATTGATCCATTGGCATTATGCAGTGTTTATTCTATTATATTTCAGTGATTTTCGTTAATATTTTTGAAAGTAAAGATCCACTTATAATTTCCAGTCATGTCTGACTGATATCTCAGAGTTCTGTCTGTCTATTCCTGTCTGTCTGTCTCTCTCTCTCTCTCTACTACTACTATTACTAATACTACTACTACTACTGCTATGGCTCCTCAACTAGCTAACAACGCACCTCAGCCCCCTTGACGTTCACTCATCATCTCTAGTGTTTCTCACCTTACAATGCTCTACACCAATGATTCTCAACCAAGCTTCGTATGGCCCTTGAAGGTACATCGTCATCATCATCATCATCATTTAACATCCACCTTCCACGCTCATATGAGTAGGATGGTTTGACAGGAACTGACCAGGCAGAAGCCTGCACCAGACCTCCAAGACTGTTTTGGCAGGATTTTTACTTCTGGATGCCTTTCCTAACACCGACCACCCAGCAGAGTGGACTTAGTGCGTTTTACATGGCACAAGCACAAGCAAGGTCAGTTTTGACAAAGTTTCTACAACTGGATACCCTTCCAAATGCCAACCACTTTACAGTGTAGACTGGATGCTTTTTAAGTGGCATTTGCACTGACAGGGTCACCAAGTAACTTGCAACACAAAAGACCTTTGAGGGGGGAGAGGGCATGGATTTTTGTTCTTAAAATTCATCTGTAATAAATTGGTTACACCTCTACAATATTCAAAATATTTTAACAATTGTTTTTTTTTTATACAATTCCTAATAATAATTGATAAAAAGATAACATGGTATTTTTAAATATCGAATGGCTAGGAGGTTTTATCCCAGTAAAATTAAGAATCCAAGAGATTCACTGGTAAAAAAATGGTTCAAAACCACTGTTCTGCACTATACACTTCTCGTATTTTCTTCCCTTGTCTTTTATTGTATCAACTGGAGACTGTGGAGGGAGAGGGAATGAAACCACTACTAACTGACACTCTGTCTGTTATGACAATGAGAGTTTCAGTTGATCCAATCAACGGAATAGACTACTTGTGAAATTAATGTGCATATGGCTGGGTATTCCACAGACACAGACACGCATACCCTTAATGTAGTTCATTGGGAAATTCGGTATGACAGAGTATGACAAGGCTGGCCCTCTGAAATACTGATACTACTCATTTTTGCCAGCTGAGTGGACTAGAGCAACATGAAATAAAGTGTCTTGCTCAAGGATGCAATGCTTCACCAGGAATTGAACTCACAACCTTGCAATCGTGAGCCAAATACTCTAACCACAAAGCCACATGCCTTCACAACCACCACTACAACTATGCAACAAATACTATCAGAAACTCCATTAGTTACCACCACAACTACTATAACAAACAGTCACTACAACCACCATCATCACCAACACCATTGGTAATGTTTTGATGAAGGACTCTCAAAGCAAGGACTTGACCTGTCAGAGATAGCAGCAAGATGTCTCTCAATCAAACCCTAGAATTTCAAAAGAAAGACACACTGGATGTGATCCTGGCTACTGGAATCGATGGGGGTGGTTGTGGATGGATTGTCTTTGATCGTAAGTCAGCTGGATCAGGCTTGACCAGGATTTAAACAACAACAACAACAACACAAACAAATTATTACAGTTATACCACAAACACCACCACCACCACCAGCTCAACTACACCAGGACCCCCCCACACACACATACACCAACAGATTGAACATCAACCAAAACCATCACCATCACATCAGAAGCGCCAACCTCTCAACCACCACCAATACCACTACTAAGTCAGAAATATTATTAGCTCTACCATCATTGCTATTACTACTAACACCAACACAATACAAGAAATACTACCAGTGCTACACCAGCACAAACTACTACCATCATCATCAACATCACTAGCACAAAGACACCTTTGCTAGCACCAACACGAAACACTGCCAACTACAGACACAACACAAGACAAACCACTACCACATTCAACTCTACTGCAACCACTTCTCCTACCACACCAGAACACAACTCTCCCCCACCACTACCACTACCATCAAGAGAATTGCCAAACAAAAAACATCGACACCACCACCACCACTACAACTGCCACCATGAACGTTACTACACTAAACACCACTACTGCAACTACTACACCACAACCATCATCACCGGTGCCATCACCACTGCCATCATGAATATTACCATGCAACAGACACCAATACCACCACCACCACCACCACCACCACCACTACAACTGCCACTACTGCAACTATCACACCAACACCACCACCATGTAACACACACACACCTCCTTCAAGAACAACGTCCCCTCACCCCCACCATCATGATGCTTTTGCCAATACTACATTGCAAAGGTTAAGGGAGTCTGCTACAGTGCTATCTGTTGTGAAATCAGCTGTTCTGATGTGTAATAATGTGTTAATATGATTCAGTAGCAAAGCACAACTAATAGGAGTAAAATGTTGTTTGTTTTATGGTTGATTTACTCAGAGTTTGCTATTGGTGGCGCAAGGAGGAGTATGGGATTTCAGAGCTATTATTATCATTATTATTATTACTATTATTATTATTATTATTATTATTATTATTATTATTATTATATATCATCATCATCATCATCATTATTATTATCATCATCATTATTTATTATTATCATCATCATCATCATTATTATTATTATTATTATTATTATTATTATTATTATTATTATTATTTATTATCATCATCATCATTATTATTATTATTATTATTATTATTTATTATTATCATCATCATTATTATTATTATGATTAATATTTAGTTTTATTGTTGGTTTGTTGTTGGGCTACTTGACCATGGACTCGTACAATAAGTGGTGTGAGAGTGACCACTTATAAAATAGCTGTGGGAGCGGGGCAAGAGGAATATTGGGAGTGAAGTAGGGAACATTCTGAAGATGGAGAAAATGGGGGGGGGGGCTGAAGTGTTGGCTGGTTGGATTGTAAAGGAATTCTTAACAATGGGGCATGACTATGGAGTAAGAAGTTTACTCCCCAACCACAAGGTTCCAGGTTCAGTTCCACTGTGTGACATCTTGGTCAAGCGTCTTCTATTATAGCCCCAAGCCAACCAAAGCCTTGTGAGTGGATTTGGTGATGGAAACTAAAAGAAGCCTAACGTGTGTGTGTGTGTGTG
>NC_068992.1:47911547-47914779 GCF_001194135.2 Octopus bimaculoides
TGTGTGCATATGTGTGAGACTTCATATCTGTTTTTGCCCCCACCCCCACCACTTGACAACAGGTGTTGGTGTGTTTATGCCTCCGTAATCTAGCAGTTCGGCAAAAATGACCAATGGAATAAGTACCAGGCTTAACAAAAGATATGTACCAGGGTCAGTTCCCTCAGCTAAAAATTTTCAAGGTAGTGCCCCAGCATGGCCACAGTATAATACAAAAAGAAAAACATTGTGCTTTCACACATCTTTGGACTACTTCTCTTCAGATTGTATGGGAAGATCCTGACATCTATGAAATCAAGACTTCTGTATTTAATGTGTAGGACTTCTTGGATGTCACTTTTACAAACATCATCATTATCATCATCATCATTATTTGACATCTGCTTTTCCATATTTGCATGGGTTGGATGAAATTCGTTGAGACAAATTTACTAAGCTCGAATGCTCTTGCTGTTGCCAACCTTCACCTGTTAGGTAATGTTATCTTTCAGTCCAGTAGCCCAGACATGTTTTCATGGAATATTGCAAACAAATGACACCACTTGTATGATGGCAATATTTGTTTGCAACTAGTACACAATATGAAAACATACACATACAGACTATAACTTTCTCTCTCTCATACACACAGACACACACAAATATATATACATATATATAGAGAGAGACAGACAGTCAGACAGAGGTAGGTAGGTATATAGGTAGATGGTTATGTAGATAGATAGATGACAGCATGGAAGGCAGACTTTAAATGATGATGATGATGATGATACATACACACATATATACAACAGAGATTTTTTCAGCTTCCACCTATCGAATTCAGTCACAAGGGCTTTGGTTAGCTCTGAGCTATAGTAGAATACACTTGTTCAAAGCATCATACAACAAACCCGAACTTGAAACTATGTAAGCACAAAATGAACTTCTTAATCTCCAAACTTTGTATCTTAGTATCTAAAATAATGAGAGATTCCTCACTGTGAGACAAGGTCTCAAATATGGCAGCAGGACGTATAGCCAATCATATCAACCCTCCAGTACTTTATTTTATTGACCCTTGAAGGGTGAAAGGTGATGTTGACCTCAGTAGTATTTGAACTCAAAAAGTTTGAAATCATAAACTGGCAGAAACAAAAAAAAAAAAAAAAAAAAAAAAGAAGTAAAGCATTACAAGATTATAAGACGATTTTTAAGAAATGAGATAGCAATAAAAAAATAAAGTAAAAAATCAGCACCAGGATACCGAGTTCTGTTCTATCAAAAGAAATATCTCAGGAAGAATTCTCTCAAGAGAAATTAGAATTAGAAAAAAAGAAAGAGAAAAAGTAGAAAAAATGCATTTTTGAATTAACAAAACTGTAAGGTATTGTTGTGTCGTATAAATGCTATAATAATAGTAGTAATGATGATGATGATGATGATGATGATGATGATGATGATGATGATGATGATGATGATGATGATGATGATGATGATGATGATGATGATAATAATAATAATAATAATAATAATAATAATAATGTGATTCTCTAAAATTGTACCATAATTTCACAGATTCTAGATGTTACTAACTGATTGCAAGAATATAATTTCAGATATTAGAATGAATCTGGAATTATATTACATTTTACCAATTTGATATCTTTATCTCTTAAACGATATTAAATAATATCTCACAAGTTTGCTGAAAGAGGAATCTTCTGATATAAAAAGGGTGAAAAATAATTGTATATTCATGAATTCACATAAAGTTTTTACTTTTCTATTCTTTAATAAGGAGAAAAGGTAATATATCTTTAAATATTTTCACATCTAGGAAGGTTGCCAACGTTAGGGAAGTTTTCCAGTGTACAGAAGATTTGCAAGTTCAGAACATGATGCAAATGTACTGGGTCTAGTTTCTCTAATTCCAGCTAAATCTTTTACAGAAACAAACAAAAAACAAATCTAATTCTTAAAATGATCTTTAAAAATATTTTTGGAAAGGGTTTGAAAGATTTACAAAAATACACATTGTATGAAGTATTTTGAAGTGGAATGCCAAGCCTAATGCTAGTTAATTCTATCAGAAGCTTTGTCAAGAGTTCACTGAGGCATGCAGAATACCTGCGACAAGAGAATAGAAGAGATGCAAATTGAATGAAAGACTATAATATAATGTACAGCTTCTTGTACAAGGCTATAAATTTGATAGGGGATGAGTGGGCAACAGTTCACAACTTAAGCATAGAAATGATGATTGAAATACACCCAAAAAAGAATTGATGTACTTTGGCTGATACATCTAGTAATAAACCTCAGATAAATAAAATTCATTGTCAGCTATAAACCATGGCTGGATTTGAACTAAGAACATAAAGAGACAAAACTAACAACTGCAAGACATTTTATCCACTCTACCACCTCTAACTTCCATTAGTATAGGATTAATTAACAAACAAATAACTAAGAGGTTAGGGAGTCTCTGTGGGTCAAATCGTTAATCCTCCACACTGAGAGGTCATAGCTCTGCTACTAGAAACATACAATTAGTATATCACAGAAAAGAACCTCAAGATGGATTCTTCAAGGTGAGCCAATAGGATATCACGAGGTAGACCAAGAAGAAGTTAACAAGATAATATCTATAGTTGGTAATACTTGGGAATCTAGCCAGAAAGTGTAATGACTGTTGCTTCTCAGGCACCTCTCTATGGGGGAGGTGCCTGAGGTTCCTACTCCCACGACCCTTCCAAGAATAGTGAGCAGAGAAGTTGGATGAATATCACACTGATAAATTTTAGCTCATTGACTAATGATAAATTTTACTCCAATAAAATAAAGAGGGAACTGTATTCCTTTCTGTTGAAGAGCGTAGGCTCGAAACGTTAGAGACTTTCTCTATTCCCGAGCGTTAAACTAATACATCCATTTGTTGTTTACACCACCTGTCTTCGTCTGTTGTTTTTTCGTGATTTCAACCATATATATATATTATTATTCAATAATATCAGTGACTCAGGGTCCAAGATTCTCATATGTGTTTCTTATTAATATTTGGTAAGTACCATATATATATATATATATATATATATATGAAGCACTAATTTGCATATTCTACTTCTGATTATTTATATATGTACATATATGTGTGTGTGTGTGAGTACATATATATATATATGTATACATACACACACATATACAAACATATATACACACACACACATACATACAAACACACACACACACA
>NC_068992.1:47915434-47916368 GCF_001194135.2 Octopus bimaculoides
GCGTTGCAAGTGAACATATGTGGGTGCATGTTCTAAACGCATCATAAGAAAATATACTTTGTAATTAACTAATATTACTTAACTCTGTGTGTATATAAGCAGGAATCTTCCAGAAGACATTTTCAGATAAGAAAATTGCTATTTCTGATTGTCTAACATCAAATGTGTCAGGTACTTATTTTTTAATATATTTTTATATATATATATATATATATATATAGATATTTGTTTTTTTATGTACAGCTATTTCTCTTTCATGTATTTTTTTCCATTTTCTTCTGTCAATTACCAGTTCCTAATTGTATATAGTCTTGTATATATCTGCTTCTGAACTAAATTATAGCAGACAGTCATATAATGTATCTATCTATCTAGCAAGCTTTCACCCATGCCAACGTTGCCATGGGTTAAGAAGTTCTGATTTACAACCATGTAATGCAGGGTTCGTTCTCACAGCATGTCACTTTGGGCAAGCGTCTTCTACCATTGCCCAAAGTTGGCCACTGCCTAGGGAATGAAATAATTTATCCATCTGTGTATCAAATATCTATAGCTCAGGCTATCAGTCTTTTCATCTATCTATCCCTCTACCTATTCTACCTAATCATCTATTTATCTACCTGTCTGTGTGTCAATTTATTTAATTATATATATATATATATATATATATATATATATATGAAAATGAAGAATAAGGCAGAATGCTAAATTGGAAGCATGTTTTAATAAAGATTTCAAATTGGAAGCAAGTTTTAATAAAGATTTTTAACCGGCTTTCATTGCGAAGCAAATTTTCAAGAAGGAGAATGAAAATGTTTTTTACAAAGAAGTACAAAATGAAGAAATTAATATATTAAAAAAAATAATATATAAAAAAATAACTATACCAATACATTATATTGTCTTTGAGCTTTTGAAGTTCAATGGTAGTTCA
>NC_068992.1:47916978-47919514 GCF_001194135.2 Octopus bimaculoides
ATCTTAATGAATAAAAATTCTTCTGATAGAATAAATGGGTTAATAGAAACCAATGTAGCAAAGAACTCAAAATAACTGTGGTTAGCTCCTGTTTTTAAGGCAGGAACTCCTTGAAATTTTGGGTATTTGAGTATATTTAAGAATTTATTCCCTGATGAGAAGGTTACAATTTTAATATCAAAGATCCCTATGGATCACACAGGTTGTAATCCTTTGAAACATATGTAGGAATAAAGTATGCAATTATAACATGCATTTTCTCCAATCCTTAAATTCTTAAATATATATATATATATATATACATATATATATATATATATATTTCACATACACACACAAACATTTATCTAGCTATCCATGTGTCTCTTTATCTATCTATCTATCTGTCTGTCTGTCTATTCATCTACCTATGGTAAGCATGTCTATCTCTATTCTTGGTTCCACAACCATTCTTTGCCATTATTATCCAAACTAATAAAATATTCCTCTTATACTCCACCACATTCAACTCCTTCTCTATCTCTCTCTCTCTCTCTATCTCCACTTCCACCTACCACCACCCTTTTCCTTTACATGATATATACCTACTAAAATCATCTCCTACATCTGACAACATTGTTTTACAACTTTACTTATTCAAATTCCCAAACTTTCCCTCCAAACAAAGATTAAGTAGATCTTTTGGAAGGGTCCCAACAGACAATCGTCATAGATAGCTGCTTATTGTCTGTAACAGAACACAGAAAATAAAACAGGACTGTGATAATAAAGGAGAATATGCAAATACTTCTATATATAAACTAATCGCAAATAAAAACACAATCACCTTTTTTTATTATCATCATTTTATTTTATTTGTTAGTTCATTATTATTATTATTATTATTATTATTATTATTATTCAAATGTATATTCAGCTATAGAGTCGCAGCAATATATTCACCATTGGCCATTGAAATGTAAATAAGTATTGGCTAAGTCTAGCTTTGTTATTTGTGTAAAGTCAGTTATATTTTAATATGTATTCATAACGTTTATAAATGTTTCTTTTATCAAAATTTTTTTCAAGACTAATTGTAAAAAAAAAAGTAAATAAATTTTTTTAAAAGTGAAACAAAGTAACTTTTATTTTTTCATTATATATTTTTTTTTCCTGTTGCCGTTTGTGAAACAACATTAAAAAAAAAACTTTCTTTTTATTTTTTGTTACGAATTAAAAGAAAATAAGGTTTCACAACTTAATACATTCCTATGAATTAGTTTGAATATTCTACCATAGATCTCGACTTCTAGAAGATTAATAATGACTTTGGAGATGCATTTAGAATTTAGAAACAGGAACTGCACCAGCAGCAGCAGAAGGAGGAGGAGGAGGAGGAGGAGGCACAGCCTCAGCAAGAGGTTTCTCTCTTTGAATGGAAAATCAAGAAAGTATTTCTATTGAAGACCAAAGAGCATACATCACAAACAAAATGGTAGAATCAGAAGAAATTGGTTAGGTAAGATATCAGTAAATAATATTACAATTAATTCAAGCTCAGGAATAAATGTTTTATGCCATGAGGAAGAAAAGAAATCTAATGTCTCAGGCAAAATTCTTTTTCTAGAGAGACACAGAGAGAGAACATTATCAATGAATTGACCTTCATTTCACTGATTGACCTGCAGACTAATTTGTATACATAACCACAATTTAGGATTGCCCACCTCACAATATATAACAATCTAGTTGATACTCAGTAGTCATTGTATATTGTTGTTGTTGGCACTCTGTCGCTTACGACGTCGAGGGTTCCAGTTGATCCAATCAACGGAACAGCCTGCCCGTGAAATTAACGTGCAAGTGGCTGAGCACTCCACAGACATGTGTACCCTTAACGTAGTTCTCGGGGATATTCAGCATGACACAGTGTGACAAGGCTGACCCTTTGAATTACAGGCACAACCCATAAAACAATAACAATGATGATTTCTTTATTTGCCACAAGGACAATGAATTAGAACACACTACATAGTCAAGTTATTAAAAAAGGGTTAACATGGAATTGATTAAGCAGTATAATGTCCCTAGAATAGGGCTACCAGTTAAGCATCAATCTAGGAACCCCACAGATCCTAAATTACTTCGACTGAAAAGATAACCCACTCCCAGCTATCAATCCAACTAACAAAAGAATGCTAGGAACAGGCTTGTTCATATGTACCATAATCACCACTTTCACTCAAATTTCAATAAATTTTACTGGAGAACACTGCTTTCCTTTCCTCTTCACCTTCTTCTCCAAGCAAAATTTACAATAGAGATTAAAGACATGAAATGCCAACATCATTAAGAATGAATGAAAAGAATTACAATATATAATAATGATTTTACAACATATGATAGCAAAACAATCATGTATAATATTAAAACATTTTGAAACACTGAAACATCACAAACAGCAAATGTAATAAGAAGCTATGAAATTTTATAACCATGCTCATGCATATATTTTAAAAAGGTGTAATATATATATATATATATATATATATATATA
>NC_068992.1:47919861-47924861 GCF_001194135.2 Octopus bimaculoides
ATATATATATATATATATATATAAATCAAACTGAACAATCAGTTCACAAATTATTTCATGAGGTCATCTTACACATGTTTCAGTAAAGATTTTAGCTGGATTACGTAGTCTGGGCCAGATAAGTTTTCTAAGTCTTCACTTCATCAGTTTCATGAAAAATTTCTGGTTGGTTGATATGTGTATGTGTGTGTGTGCTTATGTATGTATGTAGGCATATGATGCATACGTACTCACATGAATTCACAAACGCAAACATACACATTCACGTATATGCATATTATCATCATTTAATGCATGTGCTTGTGTGTGTGTCTATGAATACTCAAAATGTATAGGGTGAATATATTTTTAGAAATATTATATATACATATTACATTTTATGCAACTAAACTTCATGCTAAATTGTGCATCATTCAAAGAGATATGATTTAAAGGAAGATTTTCTTTGAAATGCTAGTTTCATGTTATTCTTTATCTATGGTAGCTTGATGGCAATATTCACATGTAATAATATGTGAGCAGAAGAAGAGGTCATGTAACTTGTTTATATACACATAACCCATGCCAGCATGGACAACAGGCAGTAAATGATGAAGATGATGAAGAGTGCACATATAGACATATATATACATACATATATATATAAGCACCCACTACACTCTTGGAGTGGTTGGCATTAGGAAGGGCATCCAGCTGTAGAAACTCTGCCAAATCAGATTGGAGCCTGGTGTCGCCTCCTGGTTCACCAGTCCTCAGTCAAATCGTCCAACCCATGCTAGCATGGAAAGCGGACGTTAAACGATGATGATGATATATATATATGTATATATATATACTCACACACATGCACACATACACTTATAAATGGTTCAAGGAGTACCCACAATGTGGTGCAATCCTACCAAGAGTTCGTACAGTGTGACCCACAAATTCTTAGATTGGTTGTATATCTGGTATTTCTCTGGGGTATTGTTTTTTTAGGATACTCAGCAACCAGTTGCAACCTGTTACAGTTTGTCAGGAGTATTCCATAGTGTAGAATAGAAGGCTTAGATTGAAGTTGTTCCCATGGTACGAGGAGTGTATGGAAGGGCTTGTCTCCATAATACTTTGTAGCAGGGGAGATTAGCTAGCAAGCTGAACAGAGAGGATGGAAGCCACCACTCATTGATTGGCTGTTTGCACAGTGTCCAACATAGGAAGCACATACACAATCTTTATTGGTTACAGGAAACCCCTAATATTAAGGAAATTAAGTGAAATAATAAATATTTGCTAAGCATATTTGCTCAATATAGTTTTGTTGAGAAAAGGTAATTAAATATGCCTATATCTATGAGACACCAGTGCTGAACATGATCTGAATTTTCAGTGATAGGTGTGAAGGGAGAGAGAGGGGGGAGAAGGGAGAAAGAGAGGGGGAGAGAGAGAGAAATGGTTGATAGGAAGAGTACAAGAGATAGAGGCATATGAAGTAATAGAAAGGGACAGACAGAGAGAACAGTCGTTCAAATAACCAGTTGTGTTTGCAAGGTGTCCAATAGAGAGATCATACATGCAAAGTTGTGGTAGATAAGGGAGACCTTTAATAATATTAATAGATTAACAGAAATAAGACGTACACACTTCATTTACAACTTATCACACTTGCTTCCTGTGGCTTCCTTAAGAAATGAGGAATAACATACAACATTTATGAATCGTCAGAGCTCATCATTGCTGATTATCCGGTGGAATGAATTTCCAGATGAATCACTGGGGAGTGGGGAGAGAGAGAAAGAGAGAGAGAGAGAAGGTGGACAACATGTGATTAGTGCTTTTATTTACACACTAACCAATGGGGAGCATGCACACAATTTTTAGTGTATGTACACACACACACACATATATATATATATCCTGCTGATTGATATGTTTCTTCTCTTTACCTTTTTTCAAAATACACATACTCTTCAAACCTCAATTACTTCAAATGCAGAAAATATGTAAAAAAAAAAATTAATATTTTGACCAGTAAACACTGGGTAGCTGAATTTTACCGGGCTTTTATGTATTTCCTATTTATGATGATGATGATGATGATGATGAAGATAAATAGCTGTAAATGGAAAGAGATGGAAGAGGTTGTCAAGAACTATACCTATTTCAAAAGCACATCAGATGTATCGTACATAACATTATAATTATCCTGCAACTGTCCAGGTGTGCTTTTACCTCAGGTACATATGACTTTTTAGCTGGAAATAGTCTGCTGCAGAGGAGAATGCAAAAACTGGGCTAGTAGAAAAAACATTTTAAAAACGAGAGTGGAGATCAGACTCAGCAAAAGAACCAATGGTAGGCTTTAGTCACTAATTACCTTAGCAATATAGATAATATCTTTAATATGCATTTTGATATGCTTAGTATGCATACACCTACATAGTTTTTCTCTCTCCTTTCTTATATGTGTGAGTGTAGACCAGTATATCTATGGGTGTATACATACAAATAACCTTAAACTGTCGCCTTATTTTGTCATTTTTCTTTATATGCTTTTCGTCATATGAGCTTTTATCAATCATTTTTTTATCAATACTATCATTGAACCCATGTATCTATTAATGAGATTATAATCTACTGTACCTGCTACAAAAATTTGTGTATGATAACAAAACGAAACCAAACCCCTATCTATCTCACTAAGACAATCAGTGAGTAAAGCACACCATTGTTTCTTTACAAATATCATTCTTTAATTTCAAATTTATTTCTGCTAGCCAATTTTTGGCTGTCTCCTCTGCAGCAGACAAAAAATTTTATGTACCTTTACAAAAAAGCACACCTGGATATATACAGAACACATGCACTGTTACATAAAATACATTTCATGTGCTTTTGAAACGGTTGTAGTACTTAATAACCTCTTATATGCGTTTCATTTACAGATTTGATTACTGCATGATAAGTAATGGTTGTTGCTTTTGAAATGGAGTAGTATAGCCCCTGTCATCTTATCAAAATTTTCTGTCTAATCTTGATATGGGATGAACTGTCTTTGATGCATTGATTAATAAACTTTATCGATCACTTATTGAGCCATCTGTGCTTTCTATACAAGCCAGGTTTATGCTGGAGACTAACAAACTACATTTTACCATGATCACTAAACCAATCATAAACATTATGTGTGCATGTCTGTGTATGTATGTATGTAAATATATTTATGAGAATATAAATAAATGTATGTATATATGCATGTATATATATGTATATATATAACATATGTTTATAACTAAACTAGTACTTTTATGTGTTACACAATCATCAGGTTTATGTAGTGACAGACATGTTCCACAATTGACAACATATATGTGTACGTGGATGTATACTTTTGCATATATTTGTATATATATATGTGTGTGTGTATATGTATATGAATATATATATATATGCATGTATACATATATGTATATTTGCATATACACACACATGTCAGAAGTAATAAACACCCCATAAAACATCATTTTCTGTTTATTCTAACTTGTAAAGGTTTATATTTCTTATTAATTGACATTTTTATGTTTCAGATTCTATGTGTGACTGTTTAATCATGCCATGTACAAAAGAAGCCTTGGAACCGTCTGAATTTCAAAGAGGCTGTATTGTGGGTCATTCTAAAGGTGGACATAGTCAGAGTAAAATTGCAGAAAACCTTGGGGTCCTGCTTTCTAAAGGATTTTGTCTTCTACTTCTTCCCCACCAGAGAGGGGAAGGAATCCACATCACCTTGTCTAGATCAACCAGGGCCCTCTGACAGGACACTTCTCTTTGCTGAGAGAAGTGTGGAGGATGATCTTCATTGCAAGGCCACTGACATAGCAGAGCAAGTAGATGTCAGAGCAAGTAGATGTCAGAGCAAGTAGATGTCAGTCCCAGAACAGCTGTCAGGTATCTCCACAAATTTGATTACTATGGCAGAGCAGGAAGACACCTGTGCACCATCAGAAAAGTCAGCAAATTGGATCAATATATTCCTCAGAAACTTTCCACATCTAATCACATGCAGAGAATGAATGCGTGCTCTTCTTTGCTGTCACATCTCACGAATAAACCCTTTTTGGACCGAATAGTGACTGGTGATGAGAAATGGGTTCTCTATAAAAATGTCAAGCACCAAACACAGTGGGTAAGGAAAGAAGAAACATTGGCACCACAAGCTAAAGGTCTTCACCCATATAAGATGTTGTTATCTGTTTCATGTGATATGAAAGGTTTAGTCCATTTGGATAGAAAAAGGTGAATAAAATTTCTAAAATACATATTACGTTAGAGGAAGAAGGACAACAAAAACCAAGTCAGAATGAGTATCTCAAGTCATTTAGAATATTTAATTAAGGTGAGGTGAATTTGAATATATACCTCCTAACTCAGAGGCCTACTACGGGTCCCTAGTTCCAGCCTCAGCTGTGAACTTGGAACTTACTCGGCATACCTATTTGTTTAGATCACCAATGAATTAAACTCATCATATTCTATATGGGTGTGTGTATGTATATACATGGGTGTGTGTGTGTTTATATATACATGGGTGCGTGCGTGTGTGTGTGCATATATTTATGTGTGCACGTGTGAGTGTGTATGAATGTATGTGTGCATTTATATACATAAATGGGAAGAAGGAGAGATGCATATGTATGTGCATAAAATAGACATTTAGATATGTAGGTATATACCCAACAAGCTTGTGATCTTCAGAAATTTTAACACTTAAATGCTAACATACTTATGGGAACATTTTGTGTGTATGTGTGTGTATATATATATATATATATATATATATATATATACATAAATTTATATATATTTGTGTGTGTGCAAAATCAAATTATCAGAAAATATTCATTATAATTATGTAATATCTCACATCTTCATATAACACAAATCATTACTGATAATTATGGCTTAGTTCCTGCAAACATCTTTAACTGAAAGACGAAGCTTTCCAAGACAGAAAATTG
>NC_068992.1:47929373-47931104 GCF_001194135.2 Octopus bimaculoides
TATATATATATATATATATATATATATATATATAAGATGCTTGTGTGTGTATATATGTGCTGTATATATATGTATCTATACATACAGACACACACACACACGTATATGTGTGTGTATATATATATACAGGGTGCAATGGGTGAATTGTTGCCATTTTATATCTTTAATTTCATGCATGTGCATTGTTTGTTTTTTATTTTGTCGACTACACAGTATAGTAGAGTCAGTTGAGCACTGTATGTGAGGAAAACAGCACCATGATGCAATTCACTCTATCAGAAACTTAGAAACAATATGCTGTATACTGCTTGGCATTTGCACTGGAAGCTCCAATACGAACATTTCAGAGTGTTTGGTGTCAATCTAAATCCCTAAAATATGTACCGAAAGTGATGAAAATCAAACATCCAGTCAACATCATGGTATTTAGAGTGATCACTAGTGATGGTGACATTATGACTCCATTCATCTTCCCACCAGCCTCAGACTCATCAAGTGCCTGCAGGAGGTAGTGCTGCCCTGGGTCAAGAGGCTGGCTGCTAGTAAACCCTATATTTTGTATGCTGGTTTGAATGCTCCTTTATTTAGTGGATGAACCACTATGTCATAACCCTAGCTTCAACTAGTGGTGTGCTGTCGAGCTCCTAAGCATTAGTACAGGCAAATAACAAATACACACACACACACACACACATATATGTATACACACACACACACACACACACACACACATACATACACATATATATGTATATGCACATACGTACGCACGCAGTTATATGAAGGAGTTCTGTAGAATTCCAGATTTCATGGCCAACACTAAACAGTAGTCGAGAAACCTGCCCAAGATGCTTTGCAATGGAAGCAAGCACTAAGTTACTTTGCTGAAGAATATTCAGCTTTAACACACAGCTATGCTTCTCCTTTTCTCTCTCTCTCTCTCTCTCAATATGTATGTGTGTGTGTGTGTGTGTGTGTGTGTGTGTGTGTGTGTACCTACATATGTGTGTGCGTGTGTGTGTATGCATGTATGTATATATATATATATATATATATATATATATATATATATATATATATATAAACATGGATATTTAGTCCACATATACACCGGCAGTTACATTTATATTGATATGGACAAACACACACACATATACACACACACAATATTTTTGTGTGTGCATATATATATATATATATATATATATATACACACACATGCAAGTTCTTTTTTAATACTATCATCAAATTGTTGTAAGTGTTCATTAAAAATAAATTTACTCTGTTTATTAAATTTTCATGAAAATATGAAAATTCTTAAAGATGGTTGGAAGGGAAACAATATGGAACAGATTTAAAGGACAATAACTACACAAAAGAATAAACCTAATTCGTTACCATGGTTATGTACTGGTTGCAGGAGTAATGGTAGGGAGAGAGAGAGAGGCAGAGAGGGAGATGAGAGAGAGAGAGAATATAAGAGAAGGGTAAAGAAAAGAGGGAGAGTGAAGGAGAGGAGAGAGAGAGAGGAGTGTGGTTAAATGTGAGAAAAGCATGGAAAAGAAAATGTAATTGTTATCACTGAGAATTATAATCTTATAGAGTATGTCAGGTATAGGAGAAATGTATGTGCAACAAGATAGATATATATACATGTGTGTGTGTGTGTGTGTGTATATGCATATGTATATATATATATATATATATATATATATATATATATATATATAT
>NC_068992.1:47932247-47933915 GCF_001194135.2 Octopus bimaculoides
GACCCCAGGACTTATTCTTTGGATGCCTAGTACTTATTCTATCGGTCTCTTTTGCCGAACTGCTAAGTGACGGGGACGTAAACACACCACCATCAATTGTCAAATGATGTTGGGGGGAGGAGACAAACACAGACACACAAACACACACATATATATATGCATATACAAATATACAACGGGCTTCTTTCAGTTTCCGTCTACCAAATCCACTCACAAGGCTTTGGTCGGCCCGAGGCTATAGTAGAAGACACTTGCCCAAAATGCCACACAGTGGGACTGAACCCGGAAGCATGTGGTTGGTAAGCAAGCTACTTACCACACAGTCACTCCTGCGCCTTGATTAACTTATAAGGTGGTAATCCTGTATCCACTTCCCTAGATATTGTAAGCATCACTGCTGACTACCCTTCATGGAAATGTAGCTTTCCTCTTTTCATATCCTTGATTACTTTATCCACTAATATTTACATCATCTATCTATGACATATACACACACACATATATACATAACATTATATATATGTGTGTGTGTGCTTTTTTATATATACACAGACACACACATATACATGTGCACACACACAGACATATATAAGCACCAACAAATACATATACACATATATGTAGTTATGCATGTCTATTTGTATGTATACACATATATAGATACAAATCATTGTACATCTATGTATGTTTGCATGTATGTGCATATATAAATACATTATAAACACACTCACGCATTTGCACTTGCACACACACAAGGAGAGAGAGAGAGTGAGAGAGAGAGAGAGAGCGACTCATATAAAAGTATTTTTAAAATTGCTATATCTGAAAAAGAGAATATTGGTACAAAGAATAAAATGTAAATATTGTAATTATAGTAGAATATATTCCATTCCGTATGAGAGAAAAAGAACAGCAGTCGTATGGAAGAAAAAAGAAATACGATAGCTAAGGAATTTAGATGACATAAATATATCAAGAAAATTGTCCGTTATGTTTGGTAGGACTGAGTTTTCTTTGTCGTCTTTTGATTTTTGAAAATTCTGTTTGAATATGAAGGACGAATTATGAAGAACTCCTGTGAAAATTGGCAGGTAGATAGGATGGATTTTGAAAGGACTGGAATTATAGACATTGCACAGGAAGATACGGAAGAACACAGCCATTAGCTGTTAGCAAATTAAAAATATTGAGACAATCTTGGATGTTAGGAAGAAGAAAGTAAACTTCCTTGCATTTTAAAAGAAATATTTTTACCATTTCATGTCCAATCATCATCATCATCATCGTTTAACGTCTGCTTTCCATGCTAGCATGGGTTGGACGATTTGACTGAGGACTGGTGAAACCGGATGGCAACACCAGGCTCCAATCTAAATTTGGCAGAGTTTCTACAGCTGGATGCCCTTCCTAACGCCAACCACTCAGAGAGTGTAGTAGGTGCTTTTACGTGTCACCTGCACGAAGGCCAGTCAGGTGATACTGGAAACGGCCACGCTCGAAATGGTGTCTTTTATGTGCCACCCGCACAAGCCAGTCCAGGGGCACTGGCAACGATCTCGCTCGAAAATCCTACGATGTTGTTATATTTACCAGGATCAGCCTGCTAACGTTTTGGCAGAATTGTTTGACAACAGCTCAGTCCTGTCTTTGTTACAGCTAACAATCCAG
>NC_068992.1:47934715-47935389 GCF_001194135.2 Octopus bimaculoides
CCAATCATCATCATCATCATCGTTTAACGTCTGCTTTCCATGCTAGCATGGGTTGGACGATTTGACTGAGGACTGGTGAAACCGGATGGCAACACCAGGCTCCAATCTAAATTTGGCAGAGTTTCTACAGCTGGATGCCCTTCCTAACGCCAACCACTCAGAGAGTGTAGTAGGTGCTTTTACGTGTCACCTGCACGAAGGCCAGTCAGGTGATACTGGAAACGGCCACGCTCGAAATGGTGTCTTTTATGTGCCACCCGCACAAGCCAGTCCAGGGGCACTGGCAACGATCTCGCTCGAAAATCCTACGATGTTGTTATATTTACCAGGATCAGCCTGCTAACGTTTTGGCAGAATTGTTTGACAACAGCTCAGTCCTGTCTTTGTTACAGCTAACAATCCAGCCATGAGCACCACTTGAGAGACGGTTCCACTCATTGATTTCTTTTTATCATTCTTTTACTCACTCGCATAATTCTTTCATTACCAACTCACTTCATACTGCTAGTCATTGAAGAATACCAAAGTGCCTGATTCTTCCCACTTTTGCATTCTTTCTTTTATTCTTTTATTCTTTTATTCCCACTTTTGCATTCTTTCTTTTATTCTTTTATTCTTTTATTCTTTTATTCCCACTTTTGCATTCTTTCTTTTATTCTTTTATTCTTTTATTC
>NC_068992.1:47935429-47937309 GCF_001194135.2 Octopus bimaculoides
CGATCTGCATTCTTTCTTTTATTCTTTCAACGGTTTCAGTCGTAGGATTGTGGCCATGCTGGAGCACTGCTTTAACTTATATTCTATTGGTTTTGTCATCGTTTTATGGCAGGAAATTGGTCTACGATTGAGTTTGTAACAGCTGATCTTCCCTGAGTGTATCTTTGAATGCTTGACTGGTTCAGGATATTTATATTAAAATTTAAAATCATCATCATCATTTTGATATATCAATAAAAATACTTTTTTTTTGTCATTTTACATGCCCAATCTAAAAAAAAACCAATTATTTTAGAATTTTATTGAAACAATGAAGTGGAGAAATATTTTTAGATAGAAAGATAGTAGAAGGTTGAATCTGGTAGGTAGAAACAGATTTAGGTTCTTAGCTCAGGGACAACAATATGTTACATATTAATTTATTTGTGCAGTCAGTAGAGGTATTGTGACTTGACATAAATGTGAAATATTTATCTCTAATTTAGGGAGAAAGTCAGAGATTTTGAAGGATTAGGTTATTAGTCAATTTCAGACATCCCTGCATTTGATTAATATTTTATTTCATTAACTGTTGGGGAAAGACATAAGGTAAATTTGACCATGATAAAATTTGAACCCAGAACTTAAAGAACTAGAAGATATATAGCAAGGCATTTTGTCTGATGCTCAACTGATTCTGTTGACATTTACAACTGTACAGTATTGCACGGCTGTATAGTAAAACTGCTAAGTTGTTCTGTGGGAACACTCTACAGAACAGTGATATCACAATACTGTACTGTGATATCAATATCATAGTACAATATTGTGATATCACTATGTAATATACTATGAAGTCAATTATATCTATTCTAGAAACAGAGCTGGTGCTATTAGTGAAAGGATGAAAGGCAAGGTTAAGCTCAATGGTAAGGATGTAAATGAAGAGATTGCTAAGTAGTGCAAAGCATTTTGCCCCTTACTGGCAAATCTGGCAATACATAACAACAACAATAATGGTCATGATAAACCTTTGAACTATAGGTACAAGGCAGGTAATTTTGAGGGAAGAGGCTAGTCAATTATAACAACTGCAGGACTGGATTGATACTTATTTTATCAAACTTGAAAGGATGAAAGGCAAAGTTGACTATGGCAGCATTTGAACTCAGAACAGAATAATTATAATTGTTTCTAATTTAGGCGGAAGGCCGAAAATTTGAGAGGAGGAATCAGTCTCCTCACTGAATCCTTCCTTTATTTTACAGTTTCCAGTCTCTGAAGAGATGAAATGTTAATTTGACTTCAGTGGGATTTGAACACGGAAAGTAAAGAGAATAAATACTGCAAGCCATTCTGTCTGACACTATAGTGACTCTGTCATTCCATGGCAATGATGATGATGATGACAGAAAAATACAATGTTGATGATAATAATGATAAGGTTGATGAGATAATGAGGACAAGATCTGTGATGGTGACGATGATGATGACAATGTCATTGATGATGATGACACCGATGACAATGACAATGACGATAAGGACATTGATGATAATAATGAGGACAACATCGTTGATGGTGATGATACTGATGACAAGGACGAGAATAATAATAAATGTGAGTGATGATGATGATGATGATGATGATGGTGGTACTGACAAGGATGGAGATGGTGATGACCACAGCAACAACAATGACAATGTACATGATAATAATAATTCACTCTTACAAATAAATTCTGCCAGCAAGAGCCAGTACAAAATGACAGTCGAAGGGAAGGTTTGAAGTAAATATTATCATTACCAATAATAATAAAGATAACAATATTATATTTATACATATCTGTTCTCTTTTTCTGTGTGTGTCTGTACACACACACACACACACACACACACACACA
>NC_068992.1:47937447-47938344 GCF_001194135.2 Octopus bimaculoides
CACGCACGCACACACACACACACACATATATATATATGATTTCAAACCCTATAACAGTTATTTTCAGCTATCGCTTGTAGCTGAAATTTACTTCAAACACGTAAGTTGTTTTTTCGCTTCTTTTTTAATGTGTTTTTTCTTTTTAAAAAATGTATTTACTTTATTATATTTTTGCCGGTTTTCTTTTGCATTCTAAGAATGAATTCCTCCTGTGGGCAGTGTACAGTTTTCTCTCTATGTTTTGTTGTGCATTTGTGCAGCAACAGGTCACGTTATGCAACTAGTATGTGTGCAAAGGAAATTATATTTTGTGCACTTCAAAGTAAAGGAGTAAATGCATGCAACGGCTTTTTTTTTGTTTCCTTTTATTATATTTTTTTGTTCTGTTGTTTTTTATTTTTCTACTTTGGAATAGGGACATTATCTGCTACCTGGTGGTAACAAATGGACAAATTTACCATTTCTTTTGTTTTCAATATGCGCTTTCTCCAAAATGTAAAATGTACAACCACTTGACACCATGCACTATGCATCTATCTATCTACAATGCACACACACACAAACTTACACGTGTGTACATTTATACTTATACATACACACATATTTTTATGTATAAATGTGTGTATATACATATACATATATATATATATATATATATATATAGTACACACATATATATATGTAACATCCTACTTTTAGGCTTACTCAGAGTAATAGAAGTGGTGGTCACAGAAGAGTGGCAGACATGACAAAACACCAAAACTAAATATTCTAGAGTATTTAGCTTCACCTCTGTGGGGGTGAATAAATTGTTATTTGATGCCCAACTCACATTCTTTCTGGCAGTCAAAGGGTCATAGGCCAATTCTGCCATTCATCCATTGGGAGAGTGATATA
>NC_068992.1:47938355-47939951 GCF_001194135.2 Octopus bimaculoides
ATATATATATATATATTTATATATATATATATATATATATATATATAGAGAGAGAGAGAGAGAGAGAGAGATGTATATGTACAGAGGGCGATGGGTAGGTATAGATATATATATATAGCGTGAGAGAGTTAGGGGTTGGAGGTTCAACCCACTAAGGGATAGTATCTATCCAGTATACTGCTGGGAGGGTACCCAATTATTGCTACACTAGTGCTTAGTATAGCACTAGTGTAGCAATAATTGGATATATATATATATATATATTTATATACAGAGTATGATGAATTAAGTACCAGTTGCATACTGGGGTCGATCTAATCGACTGGCCCCCTCTTCATACATACATACACACACACGCACATATATAGACACACACACACACATACACACAGAGCGAGATTGATATAAACAGGGTGCGGTGAATAAACTGTCATCTAAATTACGCAAATATGAAAACCAAAATGACATCTCATTTTAACAGATGATTTTTATCACTCTTAGTACATGTCCTCAGATTGACACCCAAACACTCTGAAATGTTCATACTGGAGTTTCCAGTGCAAATGCCAAGCAGTAAAGAATGTTGCTTCCAAATTTCTGGCAGAGTGAATTGCACAATGGTGCTGTTTTCTCACAGATGGTGCCCAACTGACGCTACCATACTGTGTAGTCAACAAAATCAAAAGCAAACAATGCACATGGCAACAGGAGATATTACCTGTTTGGTAATAAAGTTAGGCAACACAAAGGGCATGAGACCAGAGAAAACTGGCATCAATAAGCACTATCAAACCCATACAAGAATGGAAAAATGGATGTTATGATGATGTCATGTGTGCATGTATTTAAGTCTCCTTGACTTGACAGTGCATCACAGAGACACAAGTCAATGATGGTATTTCTAAATGATACTTAGTTTTCTGGATGTAACAACAAAATCCCCCTTTTCATTTAAATGAGTCTAAGAATGAATTATATTACTCTTTAGAGAGCTTCCAAGTGCTGGAAAAATGGGAGAAAGTAACCCTCAGATATGAGACACCTGACCCTAATACCTACAACAGAGTGAACCCTACTTGAAGTAACAAAGAGACAGATGGTGGTGTTAAAGCAAGTGAAGAATTATACCTAAGGAATAACAAATTCTTGAGTCCCCAAAACAACACGTGGTCCAACACGAATAAAAGGGTCCTCACAGTGAAAAAGATCAATAATTTTCCTTTCCATCTCAGTACCATAAGGCTGTTCAAAGACAGGTGATTTGTAAAATTTAACGTTATTTTAGAATTCATGCAAGCCAGTGGAGGTCTACATTGACAAGACTCAACACTGCAAACATATGCAAAAAAAAAATGCTATATTAGAAAAAAAAAGAAAAAAAAAGCACCTGATGTTTCTGCCAGAGATTTTCATTCATGTTTGTTAGTTTTTCCTGCTTCTAATGTTCCTCACTATTTTGTGGGAGATGTGGTGAATTAAGCAGAGGAATTGCAGAAATGGTAAAGTGCCAGACTAAAGAAAAATAAAAATTATTTCTAGTAATCTTCATATCTATTTTGTTTTTTAAATAACCATTTGGTCTTTTTTTTTTTTTTT
>NC_068992.1:47939961-47941452 GCF_001194135.2 Octopus bimaculoides
TATTTTGTTCATATTAATTAAGCAACATATATCTTATTGCTCTTTTTGGTTTTTGATTGCATTTAAGAGGAAATTTTTTTTTTTTTCTAGCCTCAAAAATGTTAGAGATTTTAGCTCCATCTTACTGCATTCTAAGTTCAAATCCCAGCGAGAGATGTTGGCTGTACCCTGCATCGTTTTACAGTCAATAAAATAAGTACCAGTCAAGTACTTGGCACCAAATTACATCCAAACCACACCACTCAGTACGCACAAATTATTTGGCTTCATGCCAAACATAAAAACCATTTTTCAAAAAAAAAGCATTTTCCTTTTGCATTTTTATAATTTTTTTTTATTATTTCTTAATAGATATGATGCACTGAATTCACAACTGAATGGTTTCAGAGAGGAAGGGTATCCAGCTGTAAAAAAACCACATGCTTCGATTAATTTTCAAAGCAAGAATAAACGAAACTCTAGAATCTGCAGTCATATGTATTTTTTGTATTTTTGCACTTTAACATATTTTAAAAGTTTTATATTTTTCGCATTTTGCAGATTTTTTTCGCATTATAATTAGTTGATATAAATTTAGTAACCCATATCTTTAACCTCCATCTATACAAACATCGACAAATTAATGTACAAATAATTGAGGAATTTTAGTTTAGTTGTGTTTAAACATATAATTGTAAATATATACACAGGCATGTGTGCATATGTGTGTATGTGTATATATAAATAGAGATAGACAGACAGAGAAATAAATACATACACACATACATATATGTATTTATATATTTCGTGTCTGTGTGTGTGTGTGTGTGTGTGTAAATGTATCTTTAGGTTTCAAGTTTTTTTGTTTCCATTTAGTTATCAATTTAAAGATGCCTTTTGGGTTTTTTCTTATCATGAGAAGAAAATACAGAATTTGGAAGTAAACCAACGAATTTAAATATAATGCTTGTAATTCATTTTCTTTCCTGATATGTGTGTGTCTGGGTGGATAAATATAGTGGTTGTGTATGTAGGTAGGTATGTAGATATATATATATGTACGTATACAGATATAAATAAATATATATATATATACGAGTATATATATATATATATATATATATAAATACACACACATATATAAATTTAATTTGAAAAACACTAATTTTAGTATATATCATTATTATCTTCATCATGTAAATATCCACTTTTCATGCTTGCATGTGTCAGACACAATATGTTGAGGCAGACGTTCTGTGGTTGGATGCCCTTCTTGTTGCCAACTCTCATCTGTTTCCAAGCAACCAGACATGTTCCCCTGTGACCAGACATGTTCTTCATAGAAGATTCAAACAAAAAATATCACTTCTATGCCCATGACAGTCACTTACAACTATCATGTAATGTCAAAACAAAGGAGATACATACATATCTATCTATCTATCTATCTATATATATATATATATATATATATATATGATGGTCTTCTGATATATATATATATATATATAT
>NC_068992.1:47941462-47946462 GCF_001194135.2 Octopus bimaculoides
TATATATATATATATATATATATATATATATATATATATATATAGAGAGAGAGAGAGAGAGAGAGAGAGAGAGAGAGAGAGAGAGAGAAAGAGAGGTATGTATGTATGTGTGTCTTTATTGTGACATAACATGATAGTTGTAAATAAATACTAATTTCAAATTTTGTTACAAGGCCAGCAATTTCAGGGGAGATGATAAGTTGATTACATCGACCTCAGTGCTCAACTGGTACATATTTTATTGACCCTGAAAGAATGAAATGCAATGTTGACCTCAATGGAATTTGAACTCAGAACGTGAAGATAGCTGAAATGCTGCTAATCTTTTTGCCAGGTGTGCTAAAAATTCTGCCAGCTCACCACCTTAATGGTAATAAATATTGCAATCATACGAGCTGCACCTTTCATTTTCAATATTCTGCAGAAACACGTTTGGCCAAGGGGAAAAAATTACTTTGTTTAGAAATAGGGACAGGTTAGGGAGAGAAAGAACTTTCAACCGTAGGAAATCTGCCTCAATAATTTTCACCTGCCCTGTTCAAGCGTGGAAAAGTGAGCATGATGATGATGATGACGATTGGTGATGATTGATAATGATACGTACACAATATGGGCTTCTTTCTGTTTCTGACTACTAAATTCACTCACAAGGATTTGGTTGGTGCAGAATACACACAGATTGAAGTATAAAAACTGTTTGGGTGTTATCTGTGCTAACAAGAAATTCTCTCTCAAAGCAGAAGGTTGGTTACATAATGCATTTTTATGAAAACATGATGATGCGTGGCATTGGAATCTGGCCATTAAATACGGAGTATGTGAGGCACTTGAGAGAAAATGCAAGGTCAGTAGTGGAGCGCAGATGAGAAGGGAGAAATATTATAATGTAAAGAACTGAAAGGTAGTGTGCCAAAAAGAAATTTAGCTGCTCTGGAGGTGTGATGTACATGGAGGACATCAGTTTGATGAAATGTCAAGGAAGACATAACAAGATTTGGTAAAGGCAGAAGATCACAGGAGGGTGAATCCCAGACAAGATGTTACAAATAAATGGCGAGAGGCTGGGCTGAATAAAATCTCATGCAAGCATTAAAACAGAAAAAAAATTAAAATGTAAAATGATGATGATGATGATTATACTACTGTTATTATGATGCTGCCATTACTAATGGTGAGGAGGAGGAGGAGAATTCACTACCTTATTACTCAGAGTTTTATATCACATGCACACTCATTCAGCCAACGTTACTTTTATTACTATCAGTAATAGTAGTAGAGGTGGTGGTAATAGTAGAGGTAATAGTAGAATATTGTAACCATGGTAGCCAACACTGTCAGCATTATCATGAACATCGCTATCACTATCATCATCATCATCCCGTCATCGTCAGCACTACCACAGTCATTAATATTAATGCTGTTCACAATGTTGCTATAATAGTAGTAGTAATAATAATAATAATAATAATAATAATAATAATAATAATAATAATTATTATTATTATTATTATTATTATCATTATTATATTTTGAAGCAGATGGATGTCTCAAGAGACAGCCATGAAAAAATTGATTATTAACAAATTTTATAGGATGTTTAATTTTTATCTTTATTTTCGTTCTTTAATGTTTATATTTTTTTTTTTACTATTTTACAAACAGGGGACTTCGATACATTTGTACATCATTCCCAATATCAAGTCTGTCTTTTAGACATTTTATTTGCTTTCAAAAATATTTCATGTTTTTGCATTCTATTCAATATGGTTTCTTCCTTGAGGGGGTGCAGTAAGAGGTGCTAATAAGAAAGGAAGTAGTACTAGATACACCTCCATTAGAAGAAAATTTTGAAATACATTTCAAACTTACAAAAGCAAAAACATAAGAGAATTCCAAAAAAAAAAAATTAAAAGGAAGAAAAGCAGAAAAAAATTTTCAATGATCCACTCACAAATATGCAGACAATAAAACTTTTGCACCCGAAAATGCAAATTTGCATGATATCAATAAGAGTACTAGCAATGAACAGCAACATCATGAAGTTGAGCTTTACTAACAAAAATACTAACAGTTCCTTTACAAACATTATGAGCCAAGAGAAGGTTTCAGACAGGATTTGTTTGTTAGCACTCCGTCGCTTATGACATCGAGGGTTCCAGTTGATCCGATGGCACACTAACAGAGGAAGTAATAGGGAATGATTTCAAGAAAAGACCTCCACTGTCTCTTAAAAAAAAAAAAAGAAAGAATATCTCCCTTTGGAACTATATGGAGTTTTGATACCAACCAGCCTGATTCTGGCCCCTGGTTCTGTGATACAAAATTCTTGTTTATAAAGTGATTTGAATTAAAACCTGCCGTCAAAATTTCAACTAGATTTACGTTTCAGACACAAAATTAATAAAGATAAAGTTATTCTATTGAATTCTTCATTATTTTTAAAATTAATAGAAACAAAAGCAGTGTATTTCGACAGAAATGTGGTAACAAAAGGGTTAAATAACTAATGAGGATCAATTTGAATGAACATCAGGAAGAACAAGGAAATGGTAATGCGCAGATTGAGGAGAGATGGGTTTCCAACTCTGTAAAACAAAAATCATTGACTATAAATAAGAAACAAGTTTAACAATTTATTGTTGTTGGCACTCCGCCGCTTACGACGTCGAGGGTTCCAGTCAATTCGATCAACAGAACAGCCTGCTCGTGAAATTAACGTGCAAGTGGCTGAGCACTCCACAGACACATGTACCCTTAACGTAGTTCTCGAGGATATTCAGCGTGACACAGTGTGACAAGGCTGGCCCTTTGAAATACACGTACAACAAAAACAGGAAGTAAGAGTGAGAGAAAGTTGTGGTGGAAGAGTACAGCAGGGTTCACCACCGTCCCCTGCGGGAGCCTCGTGGAGCTTTACGGGTTTTCGCTCAATAAACACTCACAACGCCCGGTCTGGGAATCGAAACCGCGATCCTATGGCTGCGAGTTTGCTGCCCTAACCACTGGGCCATTGCGCCTCCACTTAACAATCTATAAACAGCTATTTTCTAGCAACCAGGATGACGAGGCCCTTTCTAACCCACTTTTGGCATCTGAACTACCTGTGCACACTTCTTGAGAGTGAATATTTTCACTACACATTTACAGAGGTCAAACCAACAGAAGGGGATCATGGTAGGGGAGTGCTCTGATCAAGCTCAAGGTGTGGCAGTTTCCAATTCATGCGTGGGCTTCCATGAATTGCTTCCCATATTTTTCTATTATATTTATATTGATTGATGTATATATTTATTTGTTTATTTCTTGTAAGTTATCTGTGTTTATATAACCAATTTTAAATATGTCCTAATATATTGTCTGTATAACATTGTTGCCCTGTACAAGTTTTTATATAACTATATACGTTTATATATATATATATATGTATGTATGTATGTATGTATGTATGTATGTATGTATGTGTTACATTTACTTACGTCTTTGTATTACCTTTTGTAACATGTTGTTGTGTGTATGAATTGGTCCTGCTGGCAAAATAAATGAATTATTATTAACATTATTATTACTACTATTTGAATTATTATTGTTATTACTATTGTTGTTGTTGTTGTTGTTGTTGTTGTTGTTGTTGTTGCTGGCTTTTGTGTCTATTGAAATTATGTTTCCAGTAAATTTTATTTCACTTTTCATATTTATTAGTTTTAAACTTTATTTTATTTTACACTTAATTTGTGTATGTATATCTACCTGTGTGTCTGTATATGTTTGTGAATTCGTGTAAGTGTATGTGTGTATGTATACATCATAATATATAGAATGGCATGCATTTAAGTAGTCACCACATACAGACAGACACACACACAAACACACACACACACACACACACATATATATATATATATATATATATATATATATAGAGAGAGAGAGAGAGAGAGAGAGAGATACACGTATTCTGACGTCAATACACACCCTGTCCTTAACACTCACATATATACACATTTTACCCTAACATACACACTCATACACACTAATATACAAAAGGACATACATAGACACTTATAGGCTTATACAGGCACACACACATATCTAACACATACATATGCACACAGAAACTAAAGCATATGTACATAATAATACATATAACCTAACACACACATCCAGAGACACAGACATATATTAAAATAAACACAAAGATACATAGCCTAGCACACACAAACACACACACACATACATACATACACACACACACACACACACACACATGAGCACATATACCCAAACATAAATAAGCAAGCATGGACACATACTGACTTCCCAACAATACATACACACACACATATGTGCATACATAACCTGACACATAGAGACACACATGGCCTATCACCCGTACACCCATGTAGGATAGCCAGCCCACTTACACACACATGTATACAGAGACACAATGTGTAACATTCACACACACACAATACTTAATATACATTCATTCATACACACACACACATACATACATACAGAAATATATATTGACAATCATATGCACACTCACACACATACAAACACATATAACCAAATATACACACAGATTAGCAAACTTACACATACACACACACACACACACACACACACACACACACACACACGAACTACTCCTCACACTTGCACACAGATTCATATAACCTAACACACACATAATGTCTTACATATATATATATTTATATACACACACACACACAAACTACTCCCGACACTCGCACACAGATTCCTATAACCTAACACACACACACACACACACACCCACAGAACATTGTTCCACACAATAAAGCAGAAGTAGTAGTAGTAGCAGCAATAGCAGTACCAGTATTTCATTCCTTTAGAATATAGCCATCGTTTGCTGTATATTCTCCAATTACAATTACACATCTTTGTGTCAAAGAGATCAATTCTTGCTCTGTTATTGATTCTTGTTCCGTCTTTTGTTCAAGGAACCCACAAAAATC
>NC_068992.1:47949922-47952462 GCF_001194135.2 Octopus bimaculoides
ATATATATATATATATATATATATATATATATATATATATATATATACACACACACACACACACACACACACATGGGTATATACATTCTCATCTTCCATGGGTTGGACAGGTTGGTACAGTCTGAATCTGTATTCATTCAATGTTTCTACCCTCTTAGAATGTGGACTTTATCTCACACATATATCGCTATGGTTGGGTACCTTTTTATCACCAATTAATTTACAGAATATATTGAATGCATATCATTATGACATCAGCGCTATTGAGGTTGCTTTGTACCTCATAAAACTAAAAAGTTCTCACTATTCTATTGTGTATTGCTTAGACATTGCTCGGGAAGGTGGAAGGAAAGTAGAGAGATCTATGGCAGAAGAGCAGGAATGAGTGAGTAGTAGAAAGTAGAGTGATGGTAGCAAGTGAGTGATGGTGATGGTAAGAGTGTGGTAGAGAGAAAGGGAGAGTAATTGATAGTAATAGAGGTGGGCAATGGCATGATGGAGTGATAGAAGAGAGTATTGAGCACAAAATGATTGAATGCAGTTCCCATTACACACGTGGCCTCATGGGGGGAGTGATATGCACAGTAATGTGAATAATGGGAATAGTATTGAATACAGACATTTGGTCCAATAATATCTCTTGTAGCAGTGAATAAGAGAGGGAGAGAGTGAGTCAGAGTGAGATGATAGAGTTATACAGGACACACCCATTTTTCCAAATTTACATATTACATAAGGTATCCACTGTAATATATTCAGTTTGCAAATTATAAACTTAATACTTCATCCTTGTGGAGGGAGCTTGCAAAAGAGGAAGAGCTAGTATAGCCTCCATATGACCAATGTAATGTGAAAGTAATTGGTAGTTGGATACCAAGCAGAAGCCCATCGGATGTTATCATCATCATTGTCAATGTTTTAATGTCTACTTTTCCATGTTGGCATGGGTCAGATGAAACATTGAAGCAGTTTTTCTATGTCCAGATACCCTCCCAATCACCAACGCATCTTTGTTTCCCAGTAGGGCACTATGTCCTTTGAACGATACACTGCTCAATGGCTAGACAGGGTTTTCTTTTTGCAAAAAATTATAAATAAAGATACCGTAATGTAGTCAGTGTCTTGGATTTTATGCAGTACACATATGATATCTAGACAATGCCCTCACACACACACACACACACCATACACATATACAATAGACTTCCTATAATTTCTATCATCCAATTCCTCTCACAAAGTAGATGGAACACTGATTTTTCAAAGTAGATGGAACATGTGGAAGAGGGAGACCCAGGAGGACATGGGTGGAAGTGCTGAAGGACAACTTCAGGATGCTGAACCTTTCATGAGATGACAAAGGACTTGGATGCCCGGTACCTTGCTATACTCAAGAAGAACCATATTCCACAACAAAAGTGTTAAGACTGCATCCTCTGGTGAAGAGAGTTGGCCTACAAGAGTACTGTGTCATATAAAAAGTACTCGTGCTGATGCCATGTAAAAGCACCCAGCACACACTGTAAAGTGGTTGGTGTTAGGAAGGGCGTCCAGCCATAGAAAAAAAAGCCAAATCTAACTGAAGCCTGGTGCTTCTCTCCAGCTGGCCAACTCTGGTCAAAGCACCTAACCCATGCCAGCATGGACAATGGACATTGAATGATGAGGATGAAGGCTTCGGTCACCATGAGTTTATAGCAGAAGACATCGTCAGTTGTAGTAAACATGAAAGAACATGGGGCTAAAGCAAATCTCTTGACCATATGGTCAGTACTTGTGTAGATGTGTGTGTATGTGTAGGTGTATTTTGTATGTGTTCGTTTGTCTGTCTAACTCTGTCTTAATGTAAAATAACACTGTTCTGTATTTATGTCTCATAACATAGCTGTTTGACAAATAGAGATCAATAAACTGAGCACCAGACTTATAATACTGGGATTGATATGATCATAGGATTTATTAAAATCTTTCAAGGCAGTGCCCCAGCATGGCCACATCACAACAACCAAAGAAAAGAAAAGTGTAAAAACAGTGAACGAAACAGAAAAAGATAGATAACTGAACATCTAATACCGCAAAGCATTTTAGCATTTTAGTCTGAGATTTTACTGATTCCATCATGGTACCATCTTTGGATCAGTCAGAAATAACAGCAGTAGCAGTTGTAGCAGCAGTAGTTAGTTGTTGTTGTTGTTGTTGTTGTAGATAAAACTGGTGTCAAATTTAAAGATATTTAACTCTTTCCAGCCATATTGAAATGATACATTCACATGACGTACAAATAACCTTTCGATCTCTTGTAATAGCAAACACGCTGCTCTCCTGCTCTTAATAGTAGTTGATGTGTCACATCTCTTAAGTCAATTATGCAAATTTCCTTCTTGTAGTGATTGATGATTTCACTATTTCTGTCATTAATTCTTTCAGAATTCTGATCTTTCTCTTCATTCCTGATTTTGAAGTTTTGAAGTTCTAGCTTTTCATGTTTGTTTTTTTGTTTTTTTCTGCTGTTTTTTATGTGTTTTTTTTTTTTACCTTTT
>NC_068992.1:47952882-47959942 GCF_001194135.2 Octopus bimaculoides
ATATATATATATCTTTAGAATATGATTCTGTGTAGGCTTTTTATGTATGCATACATGTATGTATGGAGATCTGCAGGTATGTTTGTTTGTATGTATGAACATATGGGGTGTGTATATGCAAATGTGCAAATGTGTATGTATGGGTGTGTGTGCATATAGGCATGCTGTTTGCATGTATGCATGTTTGTAAGCATGCATACATGCATTCTGTATGTGTGTCTAGATATGTTTGCGTGTGTGTATGTATTTGTGTGTATGTATGTGTGTGCATATGAATGCATGTACATGTTTGTACGTAGATTTATATGCAAGCAAGTTTGTGTATATGAATGTATATATGTTTGTACACATGTTGGGTGTGTGTATGTGTGTGTGTGTGTGTGTGTGTGAACATGCATAAATGTAATATACATATTAATGTCTCTATGCATTATGCTATATTTCTATATACGTTAGCATATATATATTTCTCCTGAAAGGATCAAATGAAGAATTGTCGGAATGTTCTGCAAATCCTTAGGGTAGAGCTAATTGATTGGATATGAAGGATGTGTGGTAGTAGTGATAGTAGTGGTATTGTTGTTGTGGCAGTGGCAACAGTGGTGGCTGATACCTGCCAATCACAACTGAACAAAATGTCACCAATTTTCTAGTGATGAAGCAGGATTTGAACGCAGAATGCAAGTTGATAGAACAGATATTACAAAGAATCTTGTCTAAGGTCCTAACAGCTCTGCCAATCCACCTCTCAGAACTGGTGATTATTTACTGAACCCCCCAAAAATATAAGAGGAAGTCGACTTCAACAGGATCTGAACTCACAGCACAGAGAATCAAAACATTCTACACTGAAGTCTAACCACTCTATCAATTCAGTCTTTTAACCATTTAGCAACTGAACTGACCATATCTAGTCCAAATATCCTTGCTGTCTTATGTCACTAAGCAGTCACATCATTAAAGTCCTGAAGCTACAAAGTTATGCATGATTAATTCAAAACGATTTAAATGAATGAGTATTACATTTGACTGAGTAATCTGAATATTAACAGGTTAAAGCATGTGAGTGAGTTCATTCTGTTCTTTGTTAAAGACTTCAGCAATGCCAGGCTGTTATGTGTACCTGGAAGGATGAAATGTAACTTTGACCTGATCAGACTTAGAACCCATAATGTAATCAGCTGGAACATACAGCAAGACATTTTGCTCGATCTAACAATTCTGCTAATCCACCAACAATGCATGGAAACATCATCATCATCATAATCATCATCATCAACATTTAATGTCCGTTTTCTATGCTGGCATGGGTTAGACAGCTTGACAGGAACTGGCAAAGCCAGGGGCCTCACCAGGTTCCATAGTCTGATTTGGTTTGGTTTCTACAGATGGATACCCTTCCTATGCCATTAATCATTATTTTAAGACATTTGCTACATTCATCAGTGGAAATAAGATGCAGATAACAAACCCCTGATTTCCATATTCTTTGTCTGATCAATAATCTTTCCTTGATTGACTACCAACTATGAACCGTTATAGTGATCAAACTCCATAGACATATCTCATCAGAATGTTTTGACCAGCTCTGTCTGTTGGTATCATGAAAGCTACCTGAATATAAATCTAACTCTTCAACAAAAGACATACAGGTGACAATCCTTTCATGATCCTAGAAAGCAGCCTTGGCATTTTCTCAACAGGTTGACAAGGCACTCATTGCCAGGACTACTAGCAGAACTGATAAGTTATCACACTGGAGTACACCTGACAATCACTTGATTCTGTTTGAGACTTTAACAGCTGCTTCATTTCTTTATGCTTCATATCTTCTGAGTGAACCACAATATAGTCAGTCTTTTAATAGCATTTTGCAGAATAGTTAGAATGTTGGAAAAGCACAGTGATGCATTGATCCATGAGGAGTGGACAGGATGGAATGCCTTCTTATATGGTAACTATACTGTTATTGGAGATCACCAATGCTGTTCTCGTTTCTTTAAGGACAACTTTGTTGATGAAAAGTTGCTTGAAATAACTTTAGATTCCCTTCTTCTCTTCTGCCTGTTTCTTAGTCACAATGTTGTTTGTTTCACAGTGATCCTAGATAAACACTTCCAAGTAATCTGCATAAGTTCACACATAACATTTAAGCATATTACAGACCTTATAATGTTTTGCCGAACATCCAATGCATTTTAAACTGGTTAATGAGGACTTTCCTTTAGAACATGAGCTTCTCATATGAATATGCACCTATCAGGTCTCTCCAAGGTGATTTTCCATTCAGTAGTTTCAGAACAACTATGCAGAGAATTTCACTAGTGATGCTCATCAACTGCTACAGGTGAGACATTTACATTGTACTCCCCCTGTAGCTTGTTTAACTCCACTGCACCACGACTTATTTAGATTCTAGTTTCCCTGCCTCACAGAATGATTTCAGATCAATAGGGTGGAGTATTTACATCTTTGAGAATAATGACTTCACATGCAATAATAGACAGTTTGAGAGTTTAATAAAAACTTTTGGTTCATTAAGCTCCCCCTTGCCACTTTTTTTCTTTTTGTAATTTTCTATGGCCACAAAGCTTTTAACTTACCACTTGTAGTTCATGTTTAAGGGTTATTAGTTTATATATGAGTGTCTCCTGTCGACAGTTCCTGTAGATTCTGGATAGTCTATCATGAAGTCATAGCTGACATTTCATGAATTCATTATTCCCTTTTCATCTCATGATAATATCCAATGTTTTTCTGTCGTCTGTTGATGTTCATTTGAAACAGGTGATCCATTTTGGTTGTGCGTCATCATTTCGATTGATCTTACTAACTTCCATTTGTAGATGATTGATAATTGATACAAGGAAGACATTCAATATCCAAAAACGTGATGCTTCTATTTATGTGAGGTGACCATAGCAACTTGATCAATCATGAATAACATCAAATCAATAGGTTTCCTATCAACTTATGTCAGTGAATTGGCAGAGTCATCAGAGCATTGGACAGAATACTTTGTAGTATTTCCTCTAACTCTCTGCATTCTGAGTTCAAATTTCAACAAGATCAACTCTGTCTTTTTAACCACTTTTTTTTTTTTTGGGGGGGGGGGGGATCGATAAAGAAGTACTAATCGAAGGTAGTGGATTAGCAGAACTATAAGAATGTTGGAAATGGATGCTTTGCAGTATTTGTTCTCTTTCAATGTGTTCTGAGTTCAAATCCTGCTATGTCCTGTTTTGGTGGTAGACTAAATTCTTTGCATGCTAATAGCACCCTGGGTATCTTAATGAAGGGTACCACTCAGTTGCAACATTCAGACCAGGTTTCCAGTTTCAGAATACCTTTGTCCCTCCCTCTATCCCTTCTAGAAGTCTTGGAAGCCCTATAACTGGTTGTGGGTACCAGTGTTCCTTCCTGACTAAATAATAGAAGAAAAAAATTCTTTCTTTATTTTAGCCCTGTTCTGACTTCAATAAACTCATATGCAATGGTGTTTGAGCATTCCAGCTATGACCACACCATCGACAGGAATAATGTACCTAAGGTTATATTACTAAATGTTTCCTTCTTTTACTCAAAATGATGGACTAGGATTTGCAAGAGATTGTGTGCATGTGTATATATGTCATCATCATCATTTAGCATCCATTTGTCCATGCTGGCATGGGTAGGATGGTCTGACCAGCGCTGGCAAGCTGAGGGGCTGCACTAAACTTCAATCTGATTTCGTATGGTTTCTATGGTTGGATGCCCTTCCTAATGTCAACCACCCTGAGAGTGTAATGGGTGCTTTTATGTGCCACCGGCACAGGTGCCAGTTGTGTGATACCAGTATCTGCCATGACTCTGATTTCACTTGGCTTGATGGATCTTCCTTCTCAAGCATAGCATATTGCCAAAAGTCTCAGTCTATGCTGAACTCTCAGGCTATGAGATGACATTAGGAAAGATAGCCAACCATAGACACCATACCAAAGCAATATTGGAGCACAATGCAGTCATCAAACCCACAGAGTTCTATCAAAGCCATACCAGCATGGATGTTAAATGATGATTATGGTATATACATATGTATATCATCATCATCATTGTTTAACGTCCATTTTCCATGCATGCATGGGTAAGACAGTTGACAAGGCGCCAGCCAGGTAGAAAAACTACCCTAGGCTACAGTGTCTGTTTTGGCAGGGATTTTATGGCTAGATGTGCTTCCTAACACCAACACCTTCAGCAGTACATATACTTAACTTGGATAGGTGTTAAATGACGATAGCGATATATATATATATACATACACACAAAAATGGCAAAATATCGGTATCCTGTCTATGACTTTCAGGTGATGCAACACCCAGTGTTATGAGAGTCATTCCCAACATGCTATACTGCAGTATACTAGCAAACTATCAAAACACATACACTGACTATGTGCAGCTGATAATGATATATATATATTATATATATATGTATATATATATCCTGTTTCTATGCATTTATGTATGTATATGTGTGTGTGTGTACATATGCAGACATGTACACATGTGACCGTATTATATACTAAACTTCTGCAATATTTTACAACATTCACAGTTCCATTAATGGCTTACAGTCGTAAATTTCTTAATTAGCCATGTCCTTTCTAGTTTGGTGAATTCCAGTTTTGCCAGAATTGGGTGTTGAAGCAGTTAGTTACAGAAGCAAGCACCATACTCCAATAATTACCAGTTTAAATCTAAAGTCATAACCCAGTTGGAATATCTGCAGATTTTTTCATTACTTTGACATAGATGTATTCTTTTTTCTTTTATCTCAAGCACAGTGTTAACATCTGCTAGACAACTAATTTCCACTACTGTGCACAATTCCTTTTCTGCCCCAGACCATTATGTCTGGTCTGTTAAGTCTACATTTTACAGAAGTTTTGACAAGAATATTGTACCATTATTTTTTCATTTTCTCAGTCATTATGCCCTCTATATCACTGCAACTTCTTGCATATTGATCCCCAGAACTTCCTACAAATTACATTAGACAGAATTCTGTCCACTATATCCTATATCATGCCTCATAGGGAAAGAGTACCACAATGTAATTGAGCTTTACTTTACATACTTCATTATAACAACAGCTATCATCATCATCACCATAACGATAACAACAAGGATGAGGATAATGATAACAATGATAATAATAATAATAATAATAATAATAATAATGATGATGATGATGGTAACAACAACAGTAATGACAATGATGATGATAATAAGGGTGGTAATGATGATAATCATAATGATAATAATGATGATGATGAGAGTAATAATAATAATAGTAATAATGATAATAATGATAATAATATTGATTTTATTTATTTACCACAAGGGTGAAGGATGAGGGGTACGATACAAAGACAGACATAAAGTGTGGTGGTTTACATACAATGCAGGGATAAAACAATAAAGGGTAAGTATATACAGTATACACTGAAAAAAAGGGACATATGCATAGCAAACAAAGGTTTAAAAAAAATATAAAGGAAATGGATGGGGGCGGGGCGATGATAGAGATATACAGGATGATCTCTAGGGGGCAATCAAGGAACCCTTCTGTACAAGATTTCCCTGAACTCCAAGAGCAAGTGTCCTCTCCAATTCCTTCTCTCCACTCTTGCCATTTTCGCAACTTTCACCCACCTTTCAATAAACTCACTCTACGTATATATACCCACGTGCTGATCTCTAATTGTGGAAGGAACGGAACCTGTTGAAGGGGTAGACCCAGGAAAACATGGGAGGATGGAAGGAAGTGGTGGGCCTCATGGTGGAGATGCTAAAGAACTGAGACTTCTGGCGATTTGCTGTACTTGAGAAGATACATCAAACTAATCAAAATCACAACCATTTATATATATACAAACATGTCCTTTATGGCATTTTCCTTTATGGCCATGCCCTCACTCTCTCTGCCAGCCGAGAGGTTCTTGTGTTGCAAGTATTTGTGCCACGTAATATGCACTCGTGCTGGTGCCACATGAAAGCAGCCAGCACACTCTGTAAGGCATCTGGTGTTAGGAAAGGCATCCAGCCATAGAAATCATGCTAAAACAGACAAGTGAAGGCTGGACAGCACCCCAGCTGGCCAACTCCTGTCAAACTGTCCAACCCATGTCAGCATGGAAAACAGACATTAAATGATGACGATGACGACACAAGCGTACACACACATACACACACATACATATACAAACACACAGCCTTATACACATTCTAGCTTTCAGTTTAGTGGAGCATGCTATACTGAGACATCATCTTCATGTCAATGTTTACAACAACATCATCACCATCATCTTCATCATCACTGTCCCCATCACCCTCACCACCACCATGTTTTAAGACATGTACCATATGCTTACTTCAAAATACCCTCCTCCATTTGTCTTGTTACTTAGCTACCTTAACAATAAACCATTTTCGTTTTCTTTTTATTTGCTTCTTCCTGCCTTTCTATCTGTCTTTCTTTCTCGCTTAGCAACTTTCTGTCTGTTTGTCGCCTACTCAGACATGCCACATCCCACCATTTCCCTTCATCATTAGCATCTACCCGATGTTTTTGTTTTTCTTCTTCTACACTTTCTCATCTAGTTATCCATTTCGTCTGTCAAACACTAGCAACATGCAGCAATTTGGTGCACCATCAGGTTACACTCACACACACACACACACCAACACATCAACTCACACACTACCACCACACATATTTACACATCAACTCACACTTTGCCAGCCACCCTACAGCAACCAACCAACACACACACACACACATCAGCTCACAAACCAATATTCACAGAAACACACGCACAACTACCACTATGCATACATGATACACACAGCCACATGTCAACAAACTTATATAACAACACACACCAATACACACACAGGCACACACACACATACATATATATACATAGATACCAGCTCACACATCAACATTCACAGAAACACACACCCAGCTGCAACCATATATACATGATACACAAAACCTCACACATGTCAACAGA
>NC_068992.1:47959952-47960426 GCF_001194135.2 Octopus bimaculoides
CACACACACACACACACACACACACAAAAGTATTTCAACTTCAACTTTTACATTAGATATTGTAGAAATTTATTACTGTAGTTACATAATTGACTCCTGTCTCTTCTACTTCGTCCCCACAAGCCATTATCCACCCTCGTTCGCAAACCCATGATCTCTCTCTCACAGCCAGTTTTTCTCACACTCACTGTCCTTCTCAGCCACCCCTCTTTCTCACATCTATCCTCATTCTTATATCCACCTTCTTTCTTATAGCCACTTTTTTCCCTCCACCACTCTCCTCTTTAAATATACCCACTTTCTTTCTCACAGCCACCCCATTTTCTCCTACCCACCTTCTTTTCCAGCCACCCACTTACTGATTTCCATGGTTTTGCAGCTAACCAAAGTAACTTTGCAGCTGATTTTAGTGGATTTTCCACATTGAATTTGCTTATTATGTCTGTATGTCTTATTTTCTTTCCATTTTTATTC
>NC_068992.1:47960436-47964419 GCF_001194135.2 Octopus bimaculoides
ATTTTTATTCTTGTTTCATCGTTTGTTTGTTTCTAACTTGGCAACAGATGGCGCCTGTTTGGGCAGAAAGGGTAGAGATGAAATATGCTGCTGCAACTTCTTCTTATGATGTCTGTCATCTCTGTCGATTTGATTGGATTGGCTTGGTAGCACTTAAAAATCTTAGACTAGATTGGAAACATGCTTTATTTAGAGTGCTAGATAGATCCATCAGTTCATTCCAAATGTTTTCAAACATTATATAGTGTTATATGCCCAAAATTTGAAGGAAATAACTAACAAGCACTAACCTAATTGTTTGATAGCTCAATGTAGTACCTATATATCCACAGGATCCACCAGACAAGCTTCTATGCAGTCACTTCAATCAACTTTTTATATAATCAATTCATCTATCTTTTATAGACTCAATTAAATTATATATAAAGTCAATTAAACTATATATAGAGTCAATTAAACTATATATAGAGTCAATTAAGCTTTTATAGAGTAACTCAAAATATCTTTTACAGAGTCACTTAAAGTATCTTCTATGTGATCACTAGCATAGCTATAATCACAGATGTGACTGTGTGGTTAAGAAGTTCCATTTTGCAACCATGTGATTTTGGGTTCAGTCTCACTACATTGTACTTTGGGCAAGTGTCTTCTACTATAGCCTGGGGCGAACCAATACCTTTTAAGTGAATTTGGTTGAGGGAAATTGTGGTAGCCCATCATGTGCATGTGTGTGTGTGTGTGTATTCTTAGCCTTGACAAGAAGTGTAGTTTGTTTATGTTCTCGTAGCTTAGTGGTTTGGCAAGAAAGAGACTGACAGAATAAATGCTAGACTTAAAATAAGTACTGAGATAACTTGTTCATCTAAACCAGTGATTCCCAATATAGGGCACACCCCCCACTAATGGGGCCTGGGAAAATTGTGGTGGGATGAGCGACCCAAAATCTTTTTCTTTTTTAGTGGGTCACAGAATTGTGAAGATCTTTTTTCCACAGCAAACATACTACACCTATACTCAGCCTAGGCTGTTTGCTTCAGTATAGAGCTATTTTAATGCCCTAGTGTGGATATTTCTTTAAGGAAAGTATATAATTATGAAATATTAAGAATAAATTGTTTTTTTCCGACTGCCAATGGAGCATATATTTATATACACATAGTTGTGCATTTAGCTTTATAATGTTTAAATTTGGGGATAAATTTGTCAGTGGGTAGTTTAGCTTAATGGTAAAGCACTCAGTCAGAGTCTTTGAGGGATGTGGCTTCAAGTCCCATGACTGTTAGCTGACAAATTTTTCTGCTTTGTAAAGGTAATTTACCCAATATTTCTGCTGTTCTAACAGCATTTCTGCCTTCAAAAAAATTAGCATTTTATTTGTATCATACAATACACATTTCAATGCTTTGAAAAAAAAAAAGTTATTTTGTTTATATTTATATACACGTAGTTAAGAATAGATTGTTTTTTTTTTCTGACTGCCAGTGGGACATACATTTTTCAGCAAAGTTATAGTGGGGCCTGGGAGAAAATAGGTTGGGGAAACACTGATTAAAACCCTTCAGGTAACTCCCCAGTATTTCCACATTCCAATGAATGTAACACGTAAAAGAATAAAAGAACGATCAGTTAAACAAGAAACTTGTATATTGGTGCTTCTCAGACTTTCTAATTATTGCCCATTTACTTTTATTAACACTTTATCGATGTCTCTTGAACATCACCACTGCCATTTTTAATAAGCATACAGGTAATATAAGACAAAGGTAACTTAGTTTCAAGGAATTATTTGAAACAGGTGACAATAAGAATGTATATAACACATCAGTGTTTGAACTTAGTAACTGACCCAATCTTTGGTACATGGCTTCAGTCAGGTATGTATTCTTTGAGCTTGAGAGAGAGAGAGAGAGAAAGGAAGAATTATAATTATATTCTATATAATTATATATCTACATATGAATTTTACCTAAAATGGATTTTTTTATATGCTGGCCACTGATAAAATTCATTGATTTTTAATGAGTTTATCCTTTAATTATGTTTATATATGTAGTTGGAAAAGATTAGAGATCTATACAAATCTAATTTTTATATATAAAAGATGGAGGTGGAAATAGCACAGAAGTAAATCTAAGACATTTCAATTTAAGAGGGAATTTAATAAAAATAATTTTTAAAAATTATATAAAGAAAACATTACCAGTTTTGTTGAATCTCATCTATCAAATATCAGTAAAAATTTATAAAAATTTGAAGTAAAAAGTTTATCTTCTGTCTGGAGGTCAAGAACATGTCTTATTAAATTCCTTCTTAAATTGAAATATCTTGCTTCTGTGTTATTTTCACCTCCATCTTTTATATACAAAAATTTGATAAATATGCCCTTATAAGGGCATATTTGTTTTTGTATTTCTATTTACAGTTGTATTGTCAATATTTAAACACACTGATTTCTTAACCCATGTGCAAGTTTACATGCATCTGTTTATAGGTGTGGGTAGTTTATGAGATTAACATATGTTACTCATTGCTAGAATCAACCATGTTCAAGCATGTACATATTGACTGGTGTATTGATACAAGTCAGGATGTAATCTAATGCTAAAGGTGCAGTGACTGTCTTTGTTGCATGTATGGAAATACTCAAAATTTTGACAGTCTCTTAAATTTTATTCTAATTTGTTTATAGTCTATGTACTTGAGTGGTATTTATTTATTGTTGGAATTTTACTCACATTTCTAATCTACTATTATTGTTACTGTTTTCATCATTGCTATAGTATTTTATAATTATAGTTAACAAGCAGTTTATCACAATATTATATTTAAATCATTTTAAAGTGAATATTTAAAGAGGAAACAAACATAAAAAACCTGCATAGATATATCTACCATCTATTAACCTCCACTGGTTCTTTGTCACCAGTACCCATATAAAATTTTCCAGCACCCCTAGGGGCTATATAGTTGTATACATATGCTGTTCTCTCAACAGTTACTCAAATTAAGAGGTTCAATAAATTCCCAAAAGAAATTTGATGCAAGAGACCTCGTATGTGCTCATATGATTTACTAACAATAGTAATCAAGCATTCTTTCAACTAATCATTGTTCGTCATTTCAATAGGGACTACAAAGGTTGCAAAAGATTTTCTGTAACTTATTCAATACGCATAAAATTTCAATGCATATTAATGCCTCACAGAACCACAAACATTAAAAAATTTTTCAGAAATTTAGATGCAACAGTTTGAAGTCTATGTTTTCCCCTAATACCAACCACTTGTCAGAATGTACTGGGTGATTTATTTCATAGCACCAGCATTAGTGAGGTTATCATCTAACTTACAAGACCTCCTCTACTTAGAGGGATTACAGGAGAGAAGCAGGCAGTTTTATGTTAGGTATTGAGAGGTTAAATTTTAAATGAAGATGTTTTTTTGCTGCAGAGGTGAACATGGTTACCTTGCATTGCATAAGAGTAGACAGGGGTAACCAAGATGGAGCTGGAAAGAGAGATAAAGATGGTGGTGGCAAGGTGAGCTTGCAAGGTATGAAGAGAATAGAATATAAAAGGGAAACAAACAAAAAAAAATACAGAAAAGGTGGTGAGAAATTATAAGAGTGTCTGGAGAATTGAGAAATGTTTAGAAATGATGTAAAGATAAGGAGTAAATATAGTGAATTGGGGAACAAGAGTGAAGGTTAGTTCAAAGATAAATCTGAATTGGAAGTGAGAGGAAGTGATGACTGGCAATGCTGAAAAGGTAAAAGACAGCGACATAGCAATAATACAGTCAATGAGGGAGATGATATATATAATCAAAACAATTTTAAACTAATATTTTAGACAATTAGATGTATTGTGTAATATTTTCATCATTTGAACTACTTCTACAACTACAACTACTACTACTTGCAAACATAATAGTAAGTATATAAAAGTGTTTATATATATATATATATATATATATATATATATA
>NC_068992.1:47964927-47968942 GCF_001194135.2 Octopus bimaculoides
TATATATATAAGCATTGCCACAGAAACTTAGCAGTCACAGAAATCAGACGATACTTAGAATAATGGTATGTGAAGTCACCTGGTAAGTCTTGAAATTCTAGTTCCATAAGTTTGGGTAATTTCAGTTGAGTGTTATGTGTTGCGAGTTGAAATGTCTGCCTACCTGTTAGATCAAAGAAAACAGTAATTAGCATTTGGCATTATTTTATTTCATTTCAGTTATTATAATTATTTTCTCTCTTTTTAAAAAAAAAAGAAAAGAAAACAAGAAGCAGGCACTTACAATAAAAATATGAGAGAATGAAATACAAACCTATCCGACCCATAACCTGAAATAAAGTCTTGCAAACATGCTAAAATAGTGATGGGCAATGTTGTTTATGATGATGATGATGTTGATGACAATGATGATGATGGTGGGATGATTACATTGATCTGATTGCTTAACTCTTGATACCGATCCAAATGAGACAGCTCCTGGTTCTTGGATACAAACTTCATGTTTTAACCCTTCAGCTTTCACATTATTCTGTCCAATGCAATGCTTATTTATTTGCATCATGAATTACCAATGCATTATCTCATAGCTTTTAAATTTCAATGATGTGATTATTTAATTTTAGAAGAAATTATTAAGTAGGTGTGAGAGGCTGAATACGGCCAGTCCTAACATAAAACCAGCTGAATATTTCGGCCGGTGGTGGCCTGTTTAAATGCTAGAGGATTAAAGTGATATCATCATTCTTTTAATGTTCACTTTTCTATGCTTGCATCAGTCAGACATAGTGTACTGAGGCGGGTTATGTTCTGGCTAGATGGCCTTCCTGTTGCTAACCCTCACCTGTTTCCAAATAAGGTAACAATATTTCACCCTGGCCAAACATGCATATATACACATATAATACTGCAATTGAATACCCTGCTTGTATGACAACAACAATCATTTTATGACTATTAGATGTAAAGACAAGAAGCTACAAACATACATAAAGTCACCCGCATACATATAGACACAGACACACATATAAGCATATATGATGGGCTTCGTTCAATTTCTTATTTCTTTATTACCCACAAGGGGTTAAACATAGAGGGAACAAACAAGGACAGATAAACGGATTAAGTCAATTTCATCAAACCCCGTGCATAACCGGTACTTAATTTATCAACCCCGAAAGGATGAAAGGCAAAGTCGACCTCGGCAGAATTTGAACTCAGAACATAATGGCATGCTAATGTTTCTGCCAGCATGCCGCTTCATTCAGTTTCTGTTTACCAAATTCACACACAATGCTTTGGTCAGCTCATGCCTATAGAAGGCATTTGCCCAAGGTCCTGTGCAGTGGGATTGAACAGAGGACCATGTGGTTTGGAAGCAAACTTCATAACACACAGCCATATATTAAAACATTCCATCATCTTTGTTGTCACCGTCATCATCATCTTTATTTTAACATCCAATTTTTTTGTGCTTACGTGGGTCCGATAGAATTCATTGAGGCAGATTGTCTAGTGACATGTACTGACTGTTGCTAACTCTCACCTTATTCCAAGTATAGTAATATGATGGCAATTCTTGTTCGTTATTACCACATGCTACCAAGACACACACACACACACACACACACATACACATACAGAGTTTTAATCTACCAAATCCACTCGCAAGGCTTAGGACAACTCAGGGCCATAGCAGAAGATGCTTGCCCAAGGTGCTACACTTTCAAACTGGAGCTAAAACCATGGAGGTGAGAAGCAAGCTTCTTAACCAGGCAGCTACTAGTTGGAATAAATAGTATATTAGTATAAATGTAGCTAGTATGAATGTTAGTACGAATATATTGATACATTAGTAAGTATAATGTGATTAACACAGAATTAATTAATTGACAAGCAATAACAACAACAGCAGCTGCATTTATTTATAGATGTTCTAGAAACCCATAACGAAGAGTTCATTGGGAGCAGATGGATAAATGAATTTAATCAAAATTACTTGTAATTGTGGGTAGTGGTGGTGGTGGTGGTAGTGATGCTAGTGGTGGTAATGTGGGTGGTGGGGGTGGTAAATACAGTATTATGGTGATGATGGTGGTGATGGTGATGATGGTGGTGCTGCTAATGATGATAATGATTATGATGATGACAATCATCATGCACCTCTGCTTCCTCATCGGCTTCAAGATGGTAGTCATAATAACAGGGATGAGAGAGCTGATGATGATGATCATCATTATCATCATCATCAGGATAGTTCTTCTGTGGTGGTGGTGGTGGTGGTGGTGGTGGTGGTGGTAGTGGTGGTGGTGTACATTTTAGTAATTGTGTCGGTGATGATGATGATGATGATGATGTGCTAATAAATAAAAGTGATGATGGCGTTGTTGCTTTATAACTCCAAATCAAAAAAAAATCCTCAACCACATTCTATCCATGACCATCCAACTTATTGTCAGGTGTACCATGTTTAAATATGTAAATATGGTGTCTTGGTTATCATCCAGGTCAATGGATGAATAAGGTTTTAAGACAATATAATGATTTCAAATTTTGGAACAAAGCCAACAATTCTGGGGGAGGGGTTAAGTCGATTACACTGACCCCAGTATCCAACTGGTACCTATTTTATGAACCCCAAAAGGATGAAAGGCAAAGATGGCCACAGCAGAATTTGAACTCAGACCATCAGGACGGATGAAACACCACTAAGCATTGAGTGTTTTGCCCAGCATGCATGATTCTGTCAGCTCACCCCTTTTATAAGACTATATAATCAAATGTGTTCTTCATCATCATCATTATCATCGTTTAACATCTGCTTTCCATGCTAGCATGGGTTGGACGATTTGACTGAGGACTGGTGAACCAGATGGCTGCACCAGGCTCCAATCTGATTTGGCAGAGTTTCTACAGCTGGATGCCCTTCCTAACGCCAACCACTTCGAGAGTGTAGTGCGTGCTTTTACGTGCCACCGGCACGAAGGCCAGTCAGGCGGTACTGGCAACGGCCACGCTCGAAATGGTGTATTTTACGTGCCACCTGCACATGAGTCAGTCCAGCAGCACTGGCAACGATCTCGCTCGAATGTCTTTACACATGCCAGCGGCACAAGTAACAGGAAGGCAACACCAGGCACAGGTGCCATCACGATTTCATGATATATATATATATATGTATATATATGACAGGCTTCTTTCAGTATCCATCAACCAGATATCAATATAGTTTGTATTAATATAAATAGCTTATAAGAATATAGTTTGTGTGTATATGTGTGAGTGAGTGAGTGTGTGTGTGTGTTCAATAGAATGTTAGAAAAAGTAAGGCTAATATATTAGTGCAAATATACAGTTACATTTGTATGATGTGATTAACACAAAAGAAGTTAATTAATTGACAAACAAACAACAATTGTATTTATTTATAGATGATCTAGAAACCCATAACGAAGAGTTCATCAAGAGCATATGGATAAACGAACTTAATGAAAATTACTGGTGATAGTGGTGATGGTGGTGGTGGTAATAAAGATGAATTTTGTGGTTTGATGGCTGTGGTGAGATTTTTTGTGGTGGTCATGGCAGAGAGTGATACAGTGGTATGGCATGTGTACAGTTGTAGTGGTAAGGAATGGATATAGTGATGGTAGTGGGGCCAGGGTAGTGATGGTGGTAGAATATGGATGAGTGAAATGGAGGGGATAGATAGAATGGTAAGGGAGTGATGGTGGCAGTGCCAGTGGTGGTGGTGGTGGTATAGAATTAGAGAGAGAGAGATTGTGGTGGGAGGGAATGGCTATTGTATTACAGGTAGTGGTTGTGGCATTGATAATGGTTGCGATATGATGTTTGAGTTGACGGTATTGATGATGATGATGATGTTGGTGGTGGTGATGTTGATGATGAAGATGGTGGTAGTGATGATGGTGTTGATGCTGGTGATGGTAATGGTGGAGGTGGTGATGGCGTTGTTGTTGTTGGTGGTGGTGGTGGTGGTGGTGGCGGTGGTGGTAGA
>NC_068992.1:47968952-47970993 GCF_001194135.2 Octopus bimaculoides
CTGGTGATGGTAATGGTGGAGGTGGTGATGGCGTTGTTGTTGTTGGTGGTGGTGGTGGTGGTGGTGGCGGTGGTGGTAGAATGCTTGTGAATGTGTAGTTCTGGTGGTGAGGGTGCTGTTGATTTGTAGTAGTTGAGCTTGTGGTGATGGTGATAGTGATGATGATGGTGTTAGTACTGATGCTGCTGCTGATGATGGTGGTGGTGGTGATTGGGGGTGGGGTGCTTTTTATTGGCAATAGTTATAGTTGGTAGTAGGAGCCGGTGGAAATGGAGGAAACAGTCAGAACAATCACTATGATGCTGCTGCTGCTGCTGATGATGATGATGATGATGATGATGATGATACTCAAGACAGAGATATCCATGATGATGATATTCATGACAATAAGGATGATGGAGGGAATGCTGAAAAAGTGGTGAGGAAGAAGGATAAAGATGATGCGAAAGGAGGAAGAGAAAGCGCAAGATGTCGACAATGATATATTAAACATAAAATAACAAAAACACCAATGCCAAGATGGCCAAAAGCCAAAACTCAGAAATTTCAATGACCAATTTTGAACATTTTGAAATACAAACATGAATGCTCATCCACCAAGCTACCAACTGGGCCACAGACATTTTGAATTATAACCATACACACAAACACACACACACACACATAAATATACATATTTGTACTTGGATACATTAGAGGTCATAATATATATGTATCAATATGTATGATGTTGATAAAGAGAGGGAGTGTATGTATGTATGTATGTTAGTGTACATACATATAGGGGGCTGGTGCTGAAAAGTTCCTGGCTTTGGTAAAAGAAAATACAGGAAGATCTGTTAATTATGATTTTATTTAACATATTTCCCTCTCAGACTCACAAATTTATAGTCGTGGTCTTTCAGTTTTTTTAAGCCCTGTAAAAGAAATCAGCAGGTTGGGCCTCCAACCAGGCCTTTCGTGAAACCCTTAAAGTCAAGAACTTTTCAGCACCCCCTCATGTACTATACTGTACAACAGAATATATTTTAAAGCTGCTTTTTTTTTTTAACAAATACTTATGCATAGACAGCTGCAAACACCTTGTCTTAAATATATAAAGTAATCCCTCGACGATCACAGGTGTTATGTTCCCAAACTCTCATGATAGGTGAAAGTCTGTGAAGTAGAAACGGTACTGTACTGTATATCTTTATTATTATTATTTTTATTATTTGTACATATTTATTTTTTCATAAATGCAAAACAACACCATGAAGGAATCGAATAAGCTTAAATAATAAACCACAATAGGTGAACCGCAATAGGTGAACCACAATATGGTGCAGGATTACTGTATATACTTCATATATCATGGTATCGACCAGATTTTTGGATGCTGCTATTCATGACTTGTCACGAGTTCACAATGTTTTAGCTTTCAAATGACGCCACCCCACTGATTAGCCAGCTAAGCCAACATTTCCCCTGAATAGAATGCCAGGTTATTGCATGGTTACTCATTCATAATTGAGTGGACTAAAGCAACATAAAATGAAGTATCTTGCTCAAGAACACAGTGCAAAAGGGGTCTTGAAATTGAAACCACAATATTGCAATCATGAGTGCAACTTCCTAACCACTAAGCCATGAAGCAAAATATGTCCTTTGTCACTTCCTTTATAGCTTCGAAAATATAACTGTTAAAATCAAACTTCACTCTTCAAAATGTGAACTAAGAATAAGTGCAAGGTAAAATTAATACCTGCTTTTGTAGCAAGCTGATGCAGGTAATTTATCCCACCTCTGACTTTTAGTTGATGCAACTGAAAAAACTGCATTATTTATGGGATGACCCAATGATTTTGGTAAATATATCTGTTAAAATGAGATGTCAGTGTTATTTTCATTTGTGTATAATTTAGATAACAGTTTATTCACTACACCCTGTACATGTCAATGGATGAAACTCTCAGACCAATTATTAATAATACATATTTATACTCATGCTTTTAGTTCTATTTTCTTGTGTACATGACCAAACCTATATATATATATATAT
>NC_068992.1:47971035-47973863 GCF_001194135.2 Octopus bimaculoides
CTATCGTGGTTCATTATTTAAGCTTACGTTGATTCCTCTGTGGTGTTGTTTTGCCTTTATAATAAAATATATACAAGTTATAAAAATAATTTTAAAAATCAACAGTACAGTACTGTTTCTACTTCACAGATTTTCCCCTATTGCAGGGTGTTTTGAAACATAACACTTGCGATAGTCGAGGAATTACTGTATATATATATATATATATATCTTTTACTAGTTTCAGTCATTGGACTGCAGCCATGCATGAGCACCACCTTCAAGGGTTGAAGCAAACAAATTGACCTCCATACTTATTTTTTAAGATTGGTATTTATTCTATCAGTCCTTTGCCAAACTGCTAAGTTAAGGGGATCTAAACACACCAACACTTGTTGGTGGACAAACACATAGACAGACACACACACACATAGATATATGCATTTATATGGCAGGTTTCTTTCAGTTTCCATCTACAAGATCCATTCTCAAGGTTTTGGTTGGCCTAAGGTTATAGGAGAAGACACAACCATGTGGCTGGGAAGCAAGCTTCTTACCACAAACCCACACATGTGTGTGAGTGTGTGTATCTGTGTCTGTGAGCAGATTTGAAGAAAGACCTGCTAATAGTTTCATGCTACGGAAATATAATAATTTGGTAGATTTATATAACATGCCCTGTATCTCCAAGCAATTTTTTAGGTTCGGTGCATACTGTTAGACATATTTGAAAACCAGGACACTGCTCTCTGAGAAAACTTGAGAAAAACATAAGAAAAACTCACAGAAGGTTGATGAAAAAGTGGAACAAAAAGAATGAAAAGTAAGAAAACCAAGATCTTCAGCCGCTTTGTCTGTAGAAATCATAATTTAGCTCATGTAGAAAAATATGACAGAGAGAAGTCTAAAGTCAGTGAGAAAGTTACTCAATCCAGAGATGGCGCTGTCCTCTAGTTTGATAATTTCTCCATGTGCTTGCATTTGCTAAAAATTCTGGATTTGGTATTCAGTAGTATGACAGAATTCTTGGATCGAAAAAGAATGTGCAGTCTTTCAACTACACATAACTGGCATCTCTTTGATCCATTCATATATGGCATAGATTTCTCCATGATTCTCCACTTGCTTGTATGTGGTGTGCAGTTGGTCTTCAGATGCTATACATGGAATCAACTGATTCATGTTTTCTCAAAGAACAGCATCCTAGCTTTCAAGCTGATCTAATGGTATGCACTGAGCCAGAAAGATTGCTTGGAGACACATTGCATGTTATATAAATCCTCCAAAATTATTATATCTCTGCAGCATGAAACTATTAGCATCTTCTTAAAAAATTCTTTGCATATTAAATGATATTTATTTATCTCTCACTGGATGGAGTAATTATTTTGTTGATCCAACCTATAAAAGGAACAGTAATATATATATATATATATATATATAGTGGGGGCAGGAATGGCTATGTCGTAAGAAGCTTGCTTTCCAACCACATGGTTCCGGTTCAGCCCCACTGTGTGGCAAGTGTCTTCTAGTATATCCTCAGGTCAACTAAAGCCTTGTAAGTTGATTTGGTAGACAGAAACTGAAAGAAGCCCATCGTGCCTTCTCTCCCCTCCCTCTACTGCTCTCCATCATCAACTCCTCATTTGCCAGCTATCACCCCTCAAAGCCCTCGCATATCTACTGCAATACTTGCCCCCAATCTTCTATATTTCCCTCCATCATTAGCTATAGTCACTCCATCCTGCCCACTCAACCATACCAAGCTTCTAAAGCACCTCACCTATTCTTACCACCTCCAATGCCCCTTGAGGGCATGCTCCAACACATACCCGCAATCATATCTCTCACAATCACTCCTTTACCTTACTCTCCGACATACTTTCCTTTGTTCTCCAAATGGAGTATCCATGTATCTACTCTTCAGCAAGACACCTATATCTGTCCCATCTATAACTTAAATATCTCAACTGGCACAAAACCACACAACCTCAGCTCTTCGTTGAGGGGCTCTTGTCTTGCAAGATACTTAGTGATTCTGTCAGTGCTGGTGCCACATAAAAAGCACCCAATATACTCTATAAAAGTGGTTGATAATACAGTTCTATATTTAAGAGATGAGGAATTATTTACATTTGATGGATATTTGTCCTCATCTTGTTTGAGTTAACACAATGTTTCGGCTGATATACCCTCCAGCCTTCAACAGGTGTCTTGGGGAAATTTCAAACCTGGGTTCTCATTCCTAAGGTATTTTTTGATGTTGTTATTATTATTATTATTATTATTATTATTATTATTATTATTATTGTTATTATTATTCAGGTCACTGCCTGGAATTGAACTCGGAATTTTGGGGTTAGCAGCCCGTGCTCTTAAAGTGGTTGAGGTTAAGAAGGGTATCCAGAGTTTCAACGGACAATGGCAACTAGTGTGGTACCTGGCTTTGTCAACTCCTATCAACCAGTCCAACCCATGCCAGCATGGAAACAAATATTAAATAATGATGATTGTGATGAGTATATACATATATGTTAGTATACACACATATTACCATATACACATGTGTATAATTATGTGTGTGTGTGTGTGTGTTATGCTCATATTATTTTCAAGAAACAAACTAATTTAATAAAACTTACTCAATATTGAATATATTACAGAAAACAAAATGAAAATGCGAAATAAATGATAAAAGTAATTTAACATGTTCAATATTTTTTGCTTTTGCACATTTCTACACTTCTTCACACACACACAAATACACACTATACACTATATATATATATATATATATATATATATATACACACACATATCTATACATCTACATACATATATTTACATAT
>NC_068992.1:47976484-47978210 GCF_001194135.2 Octopus bimaculoides
CTAGATATAAAAAGAAAACTAATACTTAAATATCTGTGAAAATGGTTTGAAGCAACAAAACTAGAGTGTAAATACATTAAAGTATTTAGTTTCATACCTTTAGGTTGTAGGTTCAAATCCTGTTAAATTTCACTACAGTTTTTTTTCCTTCCCTCCAGAGCTGATGAATTAAGTACTTTTGTAGCCGATTATGTGATTCAATTCACTACTTAAATAGGAATTGTGTGTATGTATGTGTGTTCATGCATATTCATTTATGTGTTTGAGCAAAAATTTATGTTTGAATGCATGTGTGTGTATGTGTTTGAATGTGTATGTATATATATATATATATATATATGAAAATATATGTGTGTGTGTATCTGCGTGTGTCAAAATACGTATTTCTTATGAAGATGCGTATAAATGAATGTGTATGTGCATATGTTTATGAACATATAGATGTGTGTGTATATATGTTTGTGAATGAGATTATGAGTACCTATGTATGTCTATGAATGTAGTATGTATACATATATGTGAATACACATATGTGCATGTATGTGTTCAGATTGTATATTAGTATGCGTACGTGTTTATGAATGCATGAATGCTTCTGTATGTTTGTGAATATGTGTGTTTTTGTATCTATTTGCAAATGTTTAAGTATGCGTCTATGTAAACATGTTTGTGAAAATGTTATATATGTCATCATTATTTAACATCCATGGTGATGTTACTGTGTGTATAAATATTTCTATGTGTGAGAGAGAGAGAGAGAGAGAGAGAGAGAAAGTGTGTGTGTATGTGTGTGTGTTTCTCTACAAGAGCACAACAGTAAGATTCGATTGAGAAGCAGACAACTAACTTAGAATCCACGGATTCAAACTGGTACTACTCGTGTACCATGTCCATTGAGAAGACCCGTTGCACAGTCCACTTAGCTGTATGTAGGTGACATCTACATACAGCTGAAAATCCCCTTTTGGAAAGAAGGGAAATGGTAGCTCATTAAACAGTAAAGTGTATTTTCTTAGTTCAACAGTGTTGTACTAAACACGTACTGATTGGTGGTGGGGGAAATTTAAACATCTTTCTACTTATAATTCCAGATACCAATAGAATATATTGTAAAAGTGGAAGAGAGAGAGAGAGAGAGAGAGAGAGAGAGAGAGAGAGAGAAAGAGAGAGAATAAGAGAGACAATGAAGGGCCGAAAGAAAGCAAGAAAGAGAATATATTTGGTGATAGAATGCCAAAACACAAGGAAATTGCTAAATGGTTTTGGAAGCTCTGTAGTGCCAAAGTTACATCCTCTTTCCTTTCCTACAAAAATTGATATTGTATTTTTGCCATATATAACAGCATCATCATTATCACCACTATCGTCATCGCTTTAACATCCATTTTCCCATGCTTGGAATGGTCAGATGGAATTCTTTGATGCAGATTTTTGTGTGGTTGCATGCCCTTCCTGTCATCCCCACCTGTCTCCAAGCATGGCAATATTTCCTCATCTTTTGACATGCTTTCATGGAAGATTGACAATGAAAGACACTGTGTGATGGGGATGCTTATCTACAACCATCAGGTGATGCCAAGACAAGAAGACACAAACACATCAATGCCCATCACCCAATATATATATATATATATAGTGTGTGCAGTAAGGCTTCAACAAGTAGACTAGCTCTCAATCAGCTAAGAGAGGGAAGATAATAATCATTATATATATATATATATATATA
>NC_068992.1:47978220-47985121 GCF_001194135.2 Octopus bimaculoides
TTGGGACTGCCATGTTGGCTTGGCGATAACTATTAATTTCCAGTACTGCTGCCGTAGTCTCCTTTAGAGAGACTTAGAAATATTAATAACTCTATATATATATATATATATATATATATATACACACACACCATTCAAAACTTTTTATTCTTTACATACAATGCACAATGCTTCAAGCGAACTACAATACTCTCATATATGTATGTATATATGTTATATATGACAAGGAAGAGGATGAAGATATCAATATAGAATAAAGCTTAATAGTGGTTACAATTCTTTTGGGACCATTGTTCTTTAAACCACATTACACATAGGTGATTTTTGTGTGATAAATTATGCAAGACTTGTATGAACTTATGCATGGCTGAATGATGAGGTGTCATTCTTTGCTATAGAAGGAAACACCAGCCCAAAGTGTGATGCAATGTAACAGAAACTGAAACCATATATGGCTACAAAGCCAACATCACTTACACACATACATATAACACACACTTGTGTTTGTATTTATAAATATACATAGGTGCAGGAGTGGCTGTGTGGTAAGTAGCTTGCTTACAAACCACATGGTTCTGGGTTTAGGCCCATTGTGTGACATCTTGGGTAAGTGTCTTCTACTATTGCCTCAGGCTGACCAAAGCCTTGTGAGTGGATTTGGTGGACAGAAACTGAAAGAAGCTTCCACTTTTTGCATCCACCTTCCTCTTGTGATTTCTCATTTTTTATTGTGCTGATATGTAACTTGTATAATCCATGTGCTCAGAGCCTGAAGTTTGCTTAGAGACACCAGGCATATTATCAAAACGTGTTTAGACAATATCTCCAATGTATGAAACTATTAGTTGCTCATAACTATATACCGAGTACATTAAACAATATTTAACTCCCACTGGACGGAGTACTTTTTTTGTTGATCTTAACAGAAAAGTGAACTCTCTTTCTCTCTCTCTCTCTTTCTCTAAATGCTGTAGAAATGCTGTTATTTAAAGCCACAGGTAAGTCACATCCATGAAACAGGTTCAATTCACAGATGAGTTTTTGAACATCAAAATTATTGCCTGTGTCTATTTTTTCTTCTGAACCAAATGTGTTTTTGTTTTTTTTCTTTATACCCATTGTATCTCTCTCCTTAAAATCTAACCATTCTTATATCTATCTTTGACTGTTAATTCAAAGAAATATCATCCGTTTCATATTTATCATAAAGTTGTGGAATCTTTTTATTGAATTATGATTTCTACCATAAAGTCATTTTTTGGGATAATTCAGTTTTTCAAAGAAATATTTTGTTCTAAGCTCTTCCCAACCATTTTCTTTTCAGTCTAACTGCTTGTTACATTGTTTGAGAAAATATTGGTAATATGTCATGGTGCTACCTCAACATAGTCATAGCCCATTGACTGCATACAGTAAAAGATTCATTCTCTAAAATCATATTTACAATATTCCTACAAGAATAGTGAAGACTGTAGAATGTTGGTAAATTTTTAGATACCAGAATAAGTGAGGCAATTTCAATCCCTTGTTGAAGCATTTTATTTCATTTATTCCTTGTACCTGTAATTGTTAACCCTAGACAACATACTAGAAAAGAATGACACAGTAGATGGCAGGAGTTCTGTTGAACCCCTCGACAAACCACATAAAATGACTGAACCAATAGGAGAGCTGCTATGTGGTCATATAATTTGTTAGAAATTGCTACTAAATCTCCTTCATATCACAACATATTTTAAACAACAAAGTTATAATAATATGTAAACAGATCTATCACAAGTCACAGGCTCCTCAGGCCAGAGTTTATCTTGGTTTCCACAGTGTGTAAGAAAACCAAGATTACAATACTTGTCTCATGAACAAAACATTAGACAGTTGCATGGTTAACTCTCAGCTGTAGCTGGTACTCATTTTCAGTTACATAGATTGACTGGAATAATGAGAAAGGAAGTGTTTTGTTCAAGAACATAATGCATCACCACCTAGTCTAAGAAATAAAACCATGGCTTATATTCAGGAGTCCAACACTTTAACCATCAAATCAAGTGCCTTCACAAACAAAAGAGGATCCATTGGATGTTGTCCCTTGAAAAGGACAAACAGACATGGCAGAAAAAGTCTTGATCAAAAATTTTGTTCAATCAAGATTAACCAAGGGTTAAAGAACAACAATAATATGAACAGAATGTTTCATGAGTGACTCAGTCATCAATCATAGGTTCTCTTTGTCATAATTCTGGCAAGTAGGTTATGTTACTTGAAAACAGTTAAGAGTTGGTGACAGGAAAAGCATCTGGGCATAAAAAATCTGCCTCAACAAATTTCATCTGACTCATGCAATCATGGAAAAAGTGGATGTTAAACTATGCTGCTGGTGGTGCTGCTGCTACTGTTGATGATGATGATGATGATACTAGTGTTGATTTTATGAATCAGCTTTACTTCTTGCTATTTCTCTCATTATCAGATGAAGAAACCAGTTACACTACTGCTTTCTTCATTTGATAATAAGAGAAACTGAGAAATTAGCTATACTCTTTTCCTTTGGTAATGAGAGAAATCTTTTCCCATAATACTTTCAGCTATGCACCATTTATAGTGCACCGACAAAGACCAAGCATGGGTTTTAACCGAGACAACAATATCACACATAGCATACATAACGACACAGCAGAAGCTGTCTGTCATAAAATACCAGACTATATGAGAAAGACAATTAGAGATGACCTGTGTTTTAATTAACAATACATACTTGCTAGCCTTCATCTGATAGATTCCACCAACATCAACTAATGACTAACAATCAACTTGACACGAATAACCAGGTTGTGTTCTATTCGGTCTTTAAAGACTTCATCACAGTTGAACCATTCTATGGATCTTTTGTAAGTATCATTAAAGATTAATTATTAGTTACACAGTAATTAAGCAATAAATTTTCTTCATTTCTATACAATGCTTTGCCAGTGAATGCAATTTTCCATGGGGTTTGTGATGGGATAGAGGTGAATATTTTTCACATTAGGCTTTTAATTTTTCCCCACCCATAAATGTGAACCTTTCACCTTTCAATGAAACTATCATAGGTCAAAGAAATCCTAGCAGAAACCCCATATTTTCAGTCAGTTATTTTCATATCAGAATCATGTTTTCATTACCAAAGTTCCAATGGTTGTCATATCTTTTACACTTTGAGGAATTAAAGAAATTTTGTGGATGCCTGGTGTTATTTTGCATGAATCTTTCCATACTTACATTGGAACAATTGTCATTGTTTACCACACCGCAGAAGAATTCTATTCTCAGAGAGATTCTAGCAGAGACCATTCCGTTTTCTGACTAAGCTGTTAAAGGAATGTAGGAACTGAGATAAGGATGTAGCTTTAATTTACTGATAAGGTGGAGTTTTGTTTTAATTATGTCACAATATTATGTAATTAAAAATGGTTATTAAGACACAATGGTTGTGTGGTTTTGGTGTTAGACCACAAACCCTATAGTCATGGGTTCATGCCTTATTATTGCAACAATTGGGCATTGAACACTTACACCTCCCAACCTCAAGTATATCATCTAACTCCACTTACTGCGGCTGTAAAGTAATCTTTTTAATCATAGAGTGATTCATTACACTTCCAGTGCCAATGAGAAAGACATAAATTTTAAAACTCTGTTACAATCTCTTGAAAAATAAAGTGGACATTTTGTGCTTAGTTGTAATAAATCAATATATTTGCTAATTAGTTTTCAATTGATTAATTAATGTGTATGTGGAGGGGAGGGGTGATGGTAGTCTATCTTTCGATAAAACCAAACTATGAGAAGCAGTGTTTGCTGTGGTAAGGATGTGTTTGCCAAGAGTGATTTCTTTGTGATAACAAGGTCCAACATTTAGAGTGACTGTGGATGTCTCCATTTACTTACTGCTCAGGCTTTAAAAAGATAAGTGGCAATTATGCTTCATTGATAAGTCAGGTGATTCTGTTTTTGTTTTGTTTTAGAAGCATAGAGGGTTGGTGTGTCCCCAGTTTAAAGCTGTTCTCCAGGTTACTGTTTATGGAGACAGTGTAGATTTGATGCAACGTTTGGATTGCACTGTAACCGTATAAAGCCGTTGAAGTTCTGTATTTCGCAATGTAGACCAATCGTAGCATTTTTTCTTGCAGGAGTTTTGCTTGTACATAGACTAAGACATAGTTTGGTTGTCGTTAAGCGATGGTCACTCCCTAAGCTGCGAAAGCTGTTATATGCTTTTACATTATGTACACAAGTTTAGGGAAGAATGAAGGGTGATAAATATTTGCGAAGGTATTGAAGAGCAGGGTACCTTCCTTGAGGGGCTTTCTAATTAGATGTATCGGTTAATTAGTTATCAGTTCAGCTAATTTTAGAATTGGTTTAACTAAGTTCACCAGGTCATTCTCGCGCAAGGAGTTGAAATGCCCTTTTGACTTTGCAATGTTTCTGTTCAGCAGTACAGTAATGAAAAATACAAAGAAACAGCGTGGTAAGAAGCTTGCTTCCCAACGACACGGTTCCAGGTTCAGTCCCACCACTTGACATCTTGGGCAAGTGTCTCCTACTATAGACTCAGGTCGAACAAAGCCTTGTGAGTGGATTTGGTAGACGGAAACTGAAAGAAGCCTATCATATATATATGTGTGTGTGTGTGTGTGTGTGTGTGTATGTGTGTGTGTGTGTGTCTTTGTGTCTGTGCCTCCCCATCAATACTTGACAAGGATGTCAGTGTGTTTACATCCCCGTAACTTGACGGTTCAGCAAAAGAGATTGATAGAAAAAGTACTAAGCTTACAACAAATAAGTCCAAAGGTCAATTTCTTTAATTAAAAAACCCTTAAAGGCAGTGCTCCAGCATGGCCACAGTTAACCGACTGAAACATGTAAAAGTATAAAAGAATAAAAAAAAGAAGAAAAGGAGGTGGGGTAAAGCAACAGAAGATGTAGGAGGGGCAATGGGCTACATCCACCAGAATAAGTGAGGTGCTCAGCTGTACCCCACTGCAATGGCGTCACCATGGAGAACAGGCAGTGGCACTCATTGCAGCAACCATTCCACCATGTGAGGCTTTCTCCAACAGGCTGCTGTTATTCCTATTTTGCAGAGGAAATCGGTAGTATGATGTCCTACATGTCATCTGGATAGCAACCAGCACAAACTCATAGTGGCCAGTCAGACTCCCGGATTTATTGATTTTTATCTCCTCCATGTTATGGGCGGAGTGGAGGCGCAATGGCCCAGTGGTTAGGGCAGTGGACTCGCGGTCATAGGATCGCAGTTTCGATTCCCAGACCGGGTGTTGTGAGTGTTTATTGAGCGAAAACACCAAAAGCTCCACGTGGCTCTGGCAGGGGATGGTGGTGAACCCTGCTGTACTCTTTCACTACAACTTTCTCTCACTCTTACTTCCAGTTTCTGTTGTGCCTGTAATTCAAAGGGTCAGCCTTGTCACACTTTGCATCACGTTGAATATCCCCGAGAACTACATTAAGGGTACACATGTCTGTGGAATGCTCAGCCACTTGCACGTTAATTTCACGAGCAGGCTGTTCCGTTGATTCGATCAACTGGAAACCTCAACGTCGTAAGCAATGGAGTGCCAACAAGTTATGGGTGGTGGCATCTGGCTTTGCAGTCAATGCAATGTATCTCATCATTGTACCTATTTACAGCTACACAGACAGAGCCTCTCAAAATGGTTCTAATGTTTCTGCTGAATCAACAAATTGTGTTTCAGACGTATAAGCTGTGTGTGTTTCAGTGGAAGTGAATTATGCTGAGTGTTTTGTGATATTTATGTACTTGATGCTCTAGCGGCAAAATATATAAAAAAAAAAAAACACCACCACCACCATCACTGATGTTACTGTTTTTGTTATTTTCCATGGTTAATGTTGAAATAGGATTAAATTATCATACAAACACCACTACCACCAAGAATCACAACAACAACAACGAAAACAGTTATCTCCACAACCAGCAACACAACCACCAGAGTATCTATCACAAACATCTACTTCACCAACACCTCCACCATCACCACACAGGCACCACAACCATCACCACTGCCACTACCACAAACAGCATCAACAACAACAAATCTGAATTTTAATATATCTTTCTGTACATAGATAATCCTTTAATGTAAGTAATCCGTCATTGATCTGTCCAAGTATTATTGCTAATCTATTTATCTATCAATCAATCAGAAGACTTAGTCCTTTAGAGTACCACCCTATATCAGACAGACCTAATCTATGAGTCTTAACATCCGATCCAATATTCCTCAGACACACCGGATTCCAAGACTTGATATTGAAATTATTTTAAAATCTCCTTATTTATTTCTTTGATTTTCATGTTTTTGCTATTTATTTCCAGTCGTACTTTTTTATCTAAGAGTGCAAAGATGTCTTAATCAATAGCTTATATTCACTTCCCTTCATTTTATTAGCACTGCTGCACATATATAATGCACATGTTCCATATTAGGACATATATGTGTTTCATAGATGTGATGTGAATGAGCTACATATATGTGATGTGTGTGTTCTGTGTGTGTGTTGTATGCCATACAAGGCATATTTATGGTTCAGATATGTGATGTGTGTGGGTTTCAAATATGTGATGTCTGTGTGTGTGTTACAAATATGTGATGTGTGTGTGTGCTTCAAATATGTGATGTGTGTGTGTGTGTGTGTGTGTGTGTGTGTGTGTGTTTCAAATATGTGATGTGTGTGTGTTTCAAATATGTGATGTGCGTGTGGGTTTCAAATATGTGATGTGCGTGTGTGTTTCAAATATGTGATGTGTGTGTGTTTCAAATGTGTGTGTGTGTGTGTGTGTGTGTGTGTGTGTGTGTGTTTTGCGGAAATGTGATGT
>NC_068992.1:47985144-47987830 GCF_001194135.2 Octopus bimaculoides
TGTGTGTGTGTGTTTTGCGGAAATGTGATGTCTGTGATCTGTATGAGCTGGGGGGGGGGGGTTGATATGTATGTTCCAAACATGTGATCTGTGCATTCCATGCACTGTGATGTGTTTGATGTGATTTCTATATATGTATGTATGTGTGCATTCAATATATACCTATGTGTATGTGTTCTATATCTGATGTGTGTGTTCTTTATTATGTGATGTATGTGCTCCATATATGTGGGATGTATGTTGCTCTATATGTGATGTGTGTGTTCTACATGTGATATGTGTGTTTTATATATGTGAAGAGTATGCCATGTGATGTGTATCATTTCTATGATGTACATATACTATATGTGTCATATATGATGTGTGTGTTCATATACATATGTAATGTGCATTTGATTTATATGATGTATGTGTTTTATATATGCCAAATGTGTTTTATATATGCATTAAGTGTGTTGTATATGTGGCGTATGTATGAAAGTGTTTTCTGTTTGAGAGATTTATTGCCATATGCATTTGTTAATTGGTGATTAATTCTACTAATTTCAGAAGAAATTTCTGATCACGGTAGGATTTTCATTCCACACTGTAAGTTAACAGAAATGGTCTGTCAATTGTGAGACAAACTATAGAGACCTAGATTAAATGGGGTAAGATACTCACTTTTGTGCCTTTAAGTTCTATCAAGGAATTGCTTTATCTTTAATACTGACTCCAAAGAGCCAGTCTTCGGAAAGTACAGCAGTGCTAATTATCAGAGAATGGTAATCTCAATTCCTGTTGCTATGAGTTACAAATACTGAAAGAAAAACCCCAAGAAAACTCTCTCTCGCACTCTCTCTTTCTCTCTAATCAAATTTAAGATATTAAGTTATAATCTTTAAAATATAATTAATGAGCTAAATTAGGTTAAAAGAGAATTAGAATGATACAATTATATAAACAGAGAACTCAAATTGAGTAAACACACACAGATACATACATACATATTTGTGTACATTTGTGTATATGTATATACCCATGTGGGTGGTTATGTAATAGCAAATAAGCAATTATTAAAAATATCTCTGTGGTCCAGTTTTAATTTTTTCATTATTTCATATTTTATATTTCTTCATTAGTTCCTTATATTTTATTTGCCAAAATAATGTACCAGTCCACCTTGAATCCAGAATTTCTTGGCCTTAATAATTTTTCTGAATGAATTTGTTGTTGATGTTGTTTTATCCCTAGGTCAACACTAACTGAGTGAATTAATGATCCAAACCATTTCAGCCATGACCATCCCATCATAAATGACGTATCAAGAGTCTCCTTTATTCATTTTAAGAAAGAGTAATGTGTGATTTAAGGATGATTTGGCTGTTATTTTTAGCAAATCAAACAACCACATAGAGACTACTGTTTTCGTTTTGTTTTTTGTTCTTTTTTGCTCATTAACAATGAAGTGGTTATTAGTGTCATTTTGTTAATAGTGTTTAATTGTAGGCAGGAGTCATGCTGACTATGTTGTGTTAATTAGAAAGGTCATTATCAATGGATTTAAGAGTCCTACCCCTGCTAATGACTGGCTGCTTTTACTAATCAAGAAGTGGACTTAATTTGTGACTAGGTTCTACTACCTGTGCATTAATTATTTCATTGTGTGTTGTTATTAATATAGCCTTGGTAATTAATCTGCTAATTACTGGTATAGGGTGGGAAATTTCCTATCACTTGAATGTGATATCAACTAATGCTTTCCAGTTTAGCCTCAAATCAATTTTGAGCAAACAAACTAATGATCACAGGTATTCTGGTAGTGACCATCCCCTCTAAATTTTTCAAAATGTATCTACAACTACATTACCCAATGGGGTTTTCTAAATCTCAAATGGTTGTGAGTGATTTAAAGAAGAATTGGCTTCTGTTTCTAGCAGGTCGTGTATCAGTATAGGGTTCCTTCGTTAGTATGTTTTCTATCTTGATTAGTCCTGTATTGAGCAAAGTAATTGCAATGCTTACTTGTGAATGCATAGTTAAATGTTGAGAGAGTGTGGTATATGTATGGCAAACATTCAGATACACACCCAGACACACATGTATGTATATGTATATATATATATATAGTTTTAGGGAAAAGAACCAAGGTTTATGAACGCATCGATGAAAATCCACTGTCACATATAGAAAAATTAATAAGTAAAAGCACAATAAATAAGTATAATATAATACAAAGTAAATATCATAAGATACTACTGTTATTATTATTATTATTATTATTATTATTATTATCTTATGATATCATTATCTAATGATAATAATAATAATAATAATAATAATAATAATAGTAATATCTTATATTTACTTTGTATTATATTATACTTATTTATTGTGCTTTTAATTATTAATTTTTCTATATGTGACAGTGGATTTTCATTGATGAGTTCATGAACCTTGGTTCTTTTCCCTATATATATATCATCATCATCATCATCATCGTTTAACGTCCGCTTTCCATGCTAGCATGGGTTGGACGATTTGACTGAGGACTGGTGAAACCGGATGGCAACACCAGGCTCCAATCTAATTTGGCAGAGTTTCTACAGCTGGATGCCCTTCCTAACGCCAACCACTCAGAGAGTGTAGTGGATGCTTTTACGTGTCACCCGCACGAAAACGGCCACGCTCGAAATGGTGTCTTTTA
>NC_068992.1:47989000-47992821 GCF_001194135.2 Octopus bimaculoides
TAGATAGATAGATAGATAGATAGATAGATAGATAGATAGATAGATAGATAGATAGATAGATAGGTATACATATATATGTGTGAATGTGTATATATATATATATATATATATATATATATATATATACATGCATGTGTGAGTGTGTGTTCACAAGACATGGGCCAATAGAAATTACTTGCCCTTAGTTCCTGACAGTGGGATTGAGCTCAAATTCTCATGAATGCCAAGCAAACTACTGAGCCATGCAGCCATGTTTGTGTACATGCATGTGTGTACATGAGTGTGTATATCTATATATGAATACATATATACATATATATATATGCATTTGCACACAAACATTCATTAAATCAGACATAAACACAGACACACATACAGAGATACATAACATCAACATATATCATTCTTCTATGAACTCTCGCCATTTATCACGTACCATATTTTATGGAACTCTGAAACAAGAGATAATAAAACACTATATCATTCTCCAATGTCTTTTAGACCATTCCAAAGAATATAATCAATGAAAACCTCTTAGTAAGGATTTTCACCTCCTACCACCACCACATTTTTTCATCACTACCACAATCATCATCATCATCATCAATATAAATATCATTGTAGTTACTGAATCCCCTCACAATTACCACAACCAGTTAGAAATAATAGCCAAATCTCCTTTAAATCATATATTGCAGTTTAAGAAAATAATGACTTGTTGGTCTTAATTCAAAGTGATTTGTAAAAAAAAAAAAATGGAATGGTCACAAGTGGAACGTCTTTAATTATAGTTTGGTCACTCAGGGTTGATCTAAGTCTGAACAGCAATGGCTATAGTTACTAACTATTATACTATACATTAGGTAATGTAATTCTACATACACTATGTCTGAAAATTAGAAAGGATGGTCACAAATGGAACATCTTTGATCATAGGTCTGTTGGATCAGAACTGACCTGGGATTGTACAACAAAACATCATCACAACAAACAATTTTTTTCAGACACAAGATGCTAAATATAGGTTTGCTCAATCATCATCATCATCTTTTAACATCCATTTTCCATGGTGCCTTGGGTTGGACCAGATCTGGCAAGCAGAAGAGCTGCACCAGGTTCCAGTCTCATTTGATATGGTCTCCTACAACTGGATGCCCTTCCTAATGCCAACCACTTTATAGTGTGTGCTGTGTGTTTTTAATGTGGCATTAACACAAGAGTCTAACTATGGGTTTGCTCAATGTTATAGAAATACCAACTAGATTGCCCTGTTCTCTAGATGAAATACAGTATTGCATTTATTCCTTAATGTCATAATTACCCAAGATCCTATTGAAATTGCATATTACCCTGATCTGTATCACATCCATTCTAAACCAATTCTTCAAATCAAGCATAGTTCAAAGAAGTCTAATGAATTAATCATCACTATCCATACCAATCCTAACATCATCGCTGACATTATCACCGCTACTGTCACTTGCTACCAAAGTAAACGATCTTCATGCAGAAGAGGCTGCACCGGGTTCCAGTCTGATTTGGCTTGGTTTCCTGTGGCTGGATGCCCTTCCTAATGTCAACCACTTTGCAGAGTGTGCTGGGTGTTTTTACGTGGCAACTGACAAGAGAGTCTAAATATTAGTTCGCTCAACGTTATAGAAATACCAGCCAGATTGCTCTTCAATCTTACTGTCCTAAGAGAGGAAAGAGATATTATATAGTTCCAGATAAATTATGTTTGAAATAAAGGACAAGTTGGTCATGACTGGAATAGCCTTGATCATATTTCTGCTGGATTAGAGCTGACCTAAGGCTAAACTACACCCCTATCAATGCTATACACCCCTAATACTATCAACATCATGTGTAACCAACCCATGCCAGCATGGAACACGGATATCATATGATGATGATGGTGATGATGATCATCAACATCATCACTGCATCCAATACAATTATCGTGTATCTCCTTACCAGTTAAGAACTATGTACTCACTAGTCTTATCTCAACTGCTACAACCACCACCACCACCACTATTACTAACACCAACGCATGCATCAATACAACCACCACTTCCACCAATCACCAGTACTGCTATTGCTACTTGAAGTACCTTCATTGATTCTACCTTCTACCCCATCTCTCTCTTTCTCTCTCTCTCTATTTCTCTCTCTCTCTCTCAGCCTATCTCTTTTTAACTATCTCACTGTTGATGTCCTGGTGCTTCCACATTAATTCTATAAAATTTTTTGTTAAACCGATTTAATGAATCTGTTACTATAGTAACCACATTATTCGTCATCATCATCACCATCAAACTACTACTACTACTATTATTACTACTACTAATCTACAAGGATTCCAGACTCATGGAAATTCCATGTTTAATAAATTTTTCTAATTTCTGATTTTGATGCATAAATTAATAGATTTTCATAACATTGTTTGCATTAAAGATTCCAATTGTCTGGTTTTCTTCAGGTTGTTTAAAGAGCAACATGCTATTAAGGCTGACCAAAGCATTGTGAATGAATTTAGTAGATAGAAACTTTTTTTAAAAAGTGTGTGTATGTGTGTGCTTCCTTACCTTGACAGTATGTGATTGTTGTAAACAAGAATCACTGTCATACAAGCAGTGTCGTTTCTGATCTTCTGTGGAAATCTCTCCAGTCATGGTGAAATATTACTTAAGTAGGAAACAGGTGAGGGTGGGCAACAGGAAGGCCATCTGGCCACAGAAAATCTGCTTCGACATACTCTGTCTGATCCATACAATCATAGAAAAGTGGACATTGAATCAATGATGATGTTGCTGTTCCCTACCTGTGGTACCCCACATGGAGTAGTAGAATGGAATAGAGTGTGAAACACAACAAACCAGAGCAAGTAGGAATATAACCTCTGTTCAGGGCCATAAAAATTGGCTATTGTAGAAAAATTTGATCTCGGCACCAAGTGTTCAGAACAATGAACACTGACCAATTATCTTCACAATAAGATACCCAGTGTACTTTACTTCATTGCTCTCATGCCATACATGAAATTTCAATATCTGTTTGAGCTGTTTGGAACTAGACTCATCTGGCATGTTGTAACCTTTATACTTGAAAGTACAACCTTTAAAAGAAGTACCAATATAAACAAAAGGCCACATGTTGTGACAAGTTGAGTAAAAATTCTTTTTAAGTTCATGTTAGTTTATTTAACCATATTACCATAACTATATATTTTGGGGATATTTTCTCTCAATTGTTTTTTTTTTTCCTTAGATTTCAACTTTAAAAAATCTCTGGAAATTCTCACAGAAAAAAAAGAAACTCTCTTAATAGATTTATTAGGAAGACTTCAACTAAGTTTTTACTGTTTTAGCTTTCAAAGTGGATGTTGTTAATGTTCTTTTTGATTTTGTTGTTTATATGTGCGGATGTTGATTTTGCATGTTGTCGTTGTTGTCATAATTGTTGCAGCCATCATCTTAATTCCTAAACTTCCTCCTAATTTAAGCTGTCCAGGGACCTTGCCAAACAATCGATAAACAAAACATCAACCGTTCCACAAACGAATGGAACATTAACCAAAGTTGTTTTCTTCTAAGAAATAAATATGAACATTATTGAAGAATGAATTGGAAAACATCATTTATCTACTTGTTTTTTTTTCTTCCCATATACATAGCCATATATATATACATACATATATATTTATATATGCATACATATATGTTTATATATATATATATATACATACACTATATGTCTGCACACACATATACATGTATATATATATATATATATATATATATATATATATATATATATAT
>NC_068992.1:47993318-47996210 GCF_001194135.2 Octopus bimaculoides
ATATATATATATATATATATACATACATACACACTTTATATGTGCACAAATACATATATACATACACTATATATGTGCACACACATATATTTATATACAATATCTATTTACAAATATACACCCACACATATACACATACATACCTACATACACATACATATATATAGATGAACACGTACGTATATACAAATATGTATACCTACATATATATACATATGCATACATACTAATATCCACACATATACATAGACTTATATACATACATATATATACACACACACACACACACACACACACACACACACAAATATACAGAAGTGTTTAATCATAAATATATATACTTTTTAAAGATTCACAAGAATTTTGCTATTCCAATATCTTTAAGAACACAAAACAAATTGCTGGAGAGAAAAAGAAAAACAAAAATGCCATTTTCAATTGCTGTTTTTTCTGTTTTTGAATCTAAGTAGCCATTGAAAACATCTATATCTTAAGAGGTTAAAAGTCTGATTTGAATCTAAATTGTTTTGTGAGACACTAAAAGAATCCTGACCAATAACACTGCTTATTTAATATTTGAATGTACATATGGCAGATGAATACATGCATCTTTGTATGTGAGTGCGTGTGTGTGTGTATTGTGACTGGCCCTCATGCCGGTGGCACGTAAAAGCACCCACTACACTCTCAGAGTGGTTGGCGTTAGGAAGGGCATCCAGCTGTAGAAACTCTGCCAGATCAGATTGGAGCCTGGTGCAGCTTTCTGGCTTGCCAGTCCTCAGTCAAATCGTCCAACCCATGCTAGCATGGAAAGCGGACGTTAAACGATGATGATGATGATGATATATGTGGTCTGATCAATAAGTATCCGGACTGTTGCCATAGTAACAATGCTAAGGCACACAGAGTGAAGCTGCTAGGCAGTGACTGACCCTCAACTCTGCTGTGCATGCACACTAAGATTTAATGTTCTAGCTTTCTTCTGCTGTTTAAAGCAGTGCTTGGAAAGAACGTGTGTAGCGTGTGATCGTTGCATTGACCATGACAGGAAGTTATCATAGCGATACCTGCTCGGGGGCTGAAGCAAAGTTACAGAAAGTGTATGGAGAGGAGTTTATGAGCCACACACAAGTGTACAAGTGGTTCAGACGTTTCCAAGATGGCCAAAAAAATGTCAATAGTGATGAATATTCTGGGACATCTGCAACCAGCAGAACTGAGAAAAAGATTACAGATGTGCTTGCAGATGTGAGGGGAAATCATCGAATCCCTATCCGTGAGTTATCAAAGGATGTGCAGATTAGTTTCATTTTAGATCAGTCCATTATCATTGAATTTATTTACAGATAATTGATGATACTATTGTATACAGTGCTCAGATGAAATGTAGCTCATTGGAAAAGGTCAAAGGTGAGGGCAGAAAGCATATATGTAAGTCAGGTAAAGAAAGCAATTAAAGGTAGTTGTACACACACAGTATATAGAAAAGAACAAAAAAGACAGCAAAGGGAATAATAAAAGAAACATAAAGAGGAAAGGGTGCACAGACATGTCAAGTGTGGGGTTAGCAAATTTCAGGGAAGCATGGAATTTGTGAAGGGTACAAGTTTCTAATAGCTAAAAACCAATGTGTGTAGCTTAAGATTCTTCTATGCTTTGACAAGTACGAGTGTGAAAAGATGTTTCTAGAAGCCAAAGGTGTTGCGCAGTTTTTTTTTCTTTTCTTTTTCTTTTTTTTTTTTTTTTGAAGTTTATAAACATTTCCATGAGTGGTAGAGATATTGAATTCAAAAGAGGTTATCAAAGATGATATTGAAAAGATGAAGAAAAACCTTGTGGTACTTAATTTATCGACCCTGAAAGGATGAACAGTGAATTCAACCTTGGTGGAATTTGAACTCAGAACATAAAGACAGACAAGGAATAAAAATATGTTAAATATTATACAAGAAAAATTTCTAATTTACTGAATCCATCTTTGCTTCTTGAGATACATAAACAAATACCTTGTAGTGAATGCAACAAACTTTAAAAGGAGAGGAGATAATCTCAGAAATCAGGGATTATCCAAAATTATCATGCCATTCAGAGACAATGACAATTTGATCACCTTGGTACAAGAAGACAAGTATGGGTATGTATTTCTACCTCTACTGGCATCCTCAGAACAGTAGTTATCCTATCTCAACTTCAGCAGACATGAGATTTAGATAAATACAGTAAGGCTGGAAAACATTTATAGCTGAGGTAAATTGAATAATTTAAACAAAAATGGCCTTGGGTTATCTGCATAATTTAAACAAAAATTACCTTTTTCTTTACATCTTTCATGCTCCCCTATTCATGCCATTGGCCACTAACTTATTTCTCTCAGCTCATTTCTGTTTAAATCATTCAAATTGCATAACGGTCATACAGTCGTAAAACACTGTCGACGATGGTGATGAACATATGTGTGGGTGTGGGTGTGTGTATAAGTAGCTCATGTCATAAGAAAGATATATGCACACATAAATATCCAAATACACATATATGCATATATATATATATATATATATATATATATATACATACATACATACACACACATTTATAGATATACATATGTGCACATATATACAGATAAACGTACAAATATACATATATATATATATATATATATGTATATACATACACATATAAATACATAAACATATATGCACATAGAGATAAACATACAAATATACATACATATATATATATATATACACACATATATAAATACATATACATACAAACACACATATACACACAATATACACAAAGATATACATTCACAAGGTATATATGTTCAAATATATTCAATGCTATATATATATATATATATATATATAAATATATATATATATATAT
>NC_068992.1:47996552-48000631 GCF_001194135.2 Octopus bimaculoides
TGTAATTCTCTTTAATTTCCATCCTTTTGATGTAGATGTTATCATGTTAAAAGCTGTAAGAACATTATATATAAACAGATAAATATAAATAAGTTGCTCTCCTTTTCTATTACACTTTTTTGTCATTATTCTTCTCGTTCTAGTTGTTGTTGTTGTCTTAATTCACATTCAACCTTTCTTTTTTGTTTCTATGTTTCTCTTTGTAACTCCTCTCTTCGTCATTCATTCATTCTTATATTAATTCTGCACCCCCCACCCACACCCCTTTTCCTCTTGCTCTCTTTCTTTCAGTCATCTTTCGGTTAAAAGATTTACCAACTGAAGACATTGATCACAAATGGTTAATTCTAATGTTGATATCTAGTAAACAGTCGTCCTTTGTAAAGTCTCTTTAACATCGAGAAGACATTTTTGTATATGTTTGTTTTTGCAGGAAGCGCAGAGAATGGTTGTTTTAAGCCAGTCATCTCTAGTGCTACAGAACCATAGCCATCCGCTGACAAGAGAGTAAAACATTTGAAAAGCAACAAATTAAATTTCTACTCAAACCAAGAGAATTTCTCTGTTTTTTTTGCCCATCAATTTCATTGATATTACAACTATTAGACTGACAGATAATTTTTATCTTGTTTACTCCAATCTCTCCCTCTCTCTCTCCTTTATTTCAGTTACAATCTGTTACAGACATTGACCTAAAATGAAGTGCCTAGCCATGGATAAATATATAGTGGTTATTTAATCATAGCTGCAGCCATACAGATGATGTTTTATGGTGAGTGTGCATGTATTTATATATGTGTGTATACAAATATATATATATATGTATATCATATAGTTTCACTTATGCATAGCACTGCTAATAACCAGTTCTTAGAACTCAATACACTTATACATTAGAATAAAGCAACTGGTGAGTAGAGAGAAAAATATTGATTAATGAATGACAAAAGAACAAGTGTTACATAATCACTTTCATTACTTTACAGCTGTTCCTTTTATAGGTAGCATTGCACTCAGAGATGTTTGTGCTGGTTCTGAGGAAGCTATAAGATGCTGAACAAGCATTCAACACTGAGAGCAATGCTTCTTGTAGCAGAAATAGCTATAAGCTAATGAAGGTGATTACATAGCTCCTGCTAACATGAGGAATACGCCCCACCGGTGGAGCCTGGGAAACCCAAATTAAATTTTTTTTTTCTTTTTTAGAGGGACATGGAATTGTGAAAATCTTTTTTCCACAGCAAACATACTACAACTATACTTGGCCTTGCCAAACCAATCCTTCCAGCCAAGTATATTGTGTGAAGGCTGTTTGCTTCAGTATAGTGCTATTCTAATGCCCCAGTGTGGATATTTCTTTAAGGAAAGTATATAATTATGAAATATTAAAAATAAAGTTGTGGGGCTTACATTTTTCTGGGAAGTTATAGTGGAACATGGGAGAAAAAAAAGTTTGGGTAACCCTGTTCTAAATCATACAGGACTATACCTGAAACTAACAAAAGACTGATGTATTAAACAATACACTACCCCAAGAAAGAGCATGCATTTCCACATAGTACATTTTTTACTGCTAAGCTGCACCTGTTTATGACAGTAGACATACAGGTTTTTTTATGCTACATAAATAGATTAGGGAGCTGCACCTAGGCTAAATAATTATATGCTACTGGCCAGAAAGCATACTTCATTGAACTGTGTCCCTCCTTGGTAAAACATTGATAAACTGAAGGACCAAACACATTATTCTACATCATGGGAGAGCGATTTATTAACATGTAAAACTGTTAAATTCACTTTAAATTTAAATTTATTTCATGAGGTGGCAAACTTTTCACTGTACAACTGCAATCAGGTCTCACTTCTACCACAACCAATTTGCAATTCCATCGTCTCAATGAACAGGTGGCAGTTGTTGTGACAGAAATCTTGACACCTCATGAAATATATCTAAATTTGAAGTGAAAATAACAGGTTTGTGAGTTTAATGAATGGTACTGCCATAATAGAGTTGCTTCAGTTCCAACACATGTTTTCAGATCAAGTTTCTTGTGAGACAACTACAACTCCTGAATACTCGTTTCCAGCCACAAAAATAGAGATGAATTTATTTAAAACCTGTGTGAACACTAGGATACTTTACATCTATGCAGCACCTATTTTGTACTTGGTATACAGGATAGATCAAGAACCCCACCCCCCACCCCCACCATGGGGTTTATTTACAACTTGGTGAACTTGACACAGCTGCAAATTGTGATAATCAATGGTACTGACAGCTAGATAGCCAGAGTACTGTATCCACCATGTGGTACTTATTTATAACCTCAGGGTCTAAGACTTAGAACAATAAGCTCTGCTTACATTTTACAGCTTTGGTGATTCATACAGCAATGGACGGTTTCAAATCAGTGTGCTTACTTATTTTAGGTGGGTCAGGTACTTTAAAGCATATTTCCACATGGCACCTAGTGCCAGACAGTGCATAACTGACAGGATTTTAGAAAAGTGGTAAAAAAAAACCATTGTCTAAAAAAATGAAAGAAAAATACAACAGTCTCACTGCATGGCACCAAGAGCAAGTATCATCTACTACAGCTCCAGGTTAACCAAAGCTTTGTGAGTGGATCTGGTAGACAGAAACTGAAAGAATTCAATCGTGTGTGTGTTTGTGTTGCCTTGTCATGAAGTTGTATAATAGTTGTAAATGAGCATCACCATCAAAGAAATAATGACAACCATTTCCAATCTTCCAGATTTTGGAAAATATTACTTTATTTGAATATTGGGGATAAGAAGAGCATCTATTTGTAGTAAAAAATCTGTCTCAGCAAATTTTATTTGACTCATGCAAGCATGAAAAAGTGGATGTTAAAACAATGATGATGCTGAGTCCGAGATAGAACTATGTCTGGATGAGTGGCTGGCCACAATTAGAACACCTTGGATTGTTAAAAAAAAAAAACAACTCAGAGGATCATGTTTGATCTAGAACTAAACTGTAACAAGCTCACAAATCTGAGAAACACTGCAATTACGTTATCCTTTTTGTTAAGATAGCCATATGTGGTTTGAAGACAATTTCAGTTATTTCCAGCAGGTCAATCAATCAATATTAGCATAACAAACAACATTTGTCTCTCCTATTGTTGTTGTTTAGTCACAGATCAGTTCTGAGCAAATGAACCTATTATCAAAGTTTTCCAACCATGGCAATCCTGTCTTACATTAAGATTATATGCCCAATGCTGCAATATCCAAAATGGACTTCTTTTTTCTTTTTAAGATGGTAATGTGTGATTTGAATGATGTCTGGCTGTTATTTCAAGTAGGTTGAAATTCAGTCCATGGTTATGCTAATAAATGTTTGAATTTGTATGTCAAGCAACCTAACAAAACTCCAAGTTACACCTCAAGCTTTCATTTTAATATACCCTTCAATGATACACCAAAGAATTAGACAAGACATCACCCATTTTCTTGCCTTTTAGTGAAGCACGCAGACATATACATACATGAGGATAAATACACACACACATACATACACATTCACACACAGGCACATCTATATATTATACATACAAATATATTCGCATACATATAAATATAAACTTAGATATATACATTCACACATATACTGACATATGTATATATAATATATATGTATATACAATCAATGTGTGTGTATTTATATTTATACACACACACAAATACACGTTCAGATTCACACATATATACACACACACAAATCCTTTGCGTTCCTCATGAACAAAAAGAAAAAACAAACAATAAAAAGAGCAACACAAAAGCTAACACAGAACAATGAGAAAACAATACAACAATAGCAAAAACACAACAAAACACACAGTGAAAGGTCCCACCATGGGGTTGGAGCTGTTATATCAATATACAGTTGGTGCTTCATGAACTGAAGCTAAATGAATAATAATAATGTTGCACGTTCTTTTGTATATTTTATCATATCATATTTACATACACACAAACCATATATACACACACACACATATATATATATATACATATATATACATATATATATATGTATACATTTATATATA
>NC_068992.1:48000975-48001636 GCF_001194135.2 Octopus bimaculoides
TATATATATATATATATATATATATATATATATATATATATATAGACAAACACATATGTATACATGTGCATGTATACATATTTTACACTGATTACTGACACGTGTTACCATGTTATGAAATGCCATCATCATCATCATCAACATTGTTATTAGTATTATCATTAGGGCGGTAGATGGCAGAGCAAGTGGAGTGTTGGACAAATTGCATATAATATAAAAGAAATCTCTTTTGTTACTGTATTTTTATTGTTATTATCATTATTATTATTATTGCTACTTTTATTATTATTATTATTATTATTATTATTATTATTATTATTATTATTATTATTTGTTTTGTCAGTAATGTTGTTTTTATTGATGTGCCTGCTGTTGATGTTATTTTGATTAATACCATTATGTAGTGATAGTAGTAGTAGTAGTAGTAGTAGTAGTAGTAGCAGCAGCAGCAGCAGTAGTAGTAAAGGCAGCCATTTCAAGAGATGTGTAACAATCTCTATCATCCGAATGCTAAATAATATAAAAAGATTATATTTACATGAATGCATGTGTGTGTGTGCATGTATACATACATACATATATGTATATATATATATATATATATATATGCAAACACATTCCTACATATATATATATATATATATATATATATATATATATA
>NC_068992.1:48001646-48005462 GCF_001194135.2 Octopus bimaculoides
ATATACATACACACACATATGTATGTGTGTGTACTTATATTTATATCAGTCTATATTTCTACATACTTCTTGCAATAACATGCCCAAGTAGTTATTAAGTTCAGTTCAAACTCACAAGGTTACTGTTTCGATCCAACTGAAAGGTATTTTGGGCAGGTGTCACTCGTCATGGTATCAGGTCAACCCAAACTTGCAGGGTGAAATTGCACAAACAAAATCAATTGGAACTCAATCAGATGAAATGACCTGTAATCAAAGGGCCAGTCCCAGCATGAACAGTATCATAATGATTCTGTCTGAGAGTTCCAAAACATGTACGTGTAGGTGCAGGAGTGGCTGTGTGATAAGAAGCTAGCTTCCCAAACCACATGGTTCCGGGTTCAGTCCCACTGCATGGTACCTTGGGCAAGTGTTTTCAACTATAGCTTCAGGCTGACTAAAGCCTTGTGAGTGGATTTGGTAAATGGAAACTGAAAGAAGCCTGTCGTGAGCATGTGTGTGTGTCTTCATGTCTGTATTTGTTCCCGGCCACCACTTGGCAATTGGTGTAGCTGTGTTTGCATCCCTGTAACTTAGCAGTCTGGCAAACAAGATCAATAGTATAAGTAACCGGTTTAAAAGAAAAAAAGGAAGTACTGGTGTCAGTTCATTTGACTAAAAGTTCTCCAAAGCTTTGCCCCAGCATGGCCACAGTCTAATGACAGAAGCAAGTAAAAAATAAAAAATAAGAGATGCCTATGGAATACTCAGCCAATTTTTTTAAATGGTCTATTTTTGTAATTTAAAGAGCTTTGTCTTATGCTTGTGTCACTGATTATGCCTTGAGATTAAGGGTATATGTATCTGTGCTATACTCAACCACTTCTATGAGTAGGCAGTTCAGTTGATTGAACATTTCAAAAACTCATCAGTGAAAATGAGGCAGGAACCATTATATTTTTGTGGTAAATATAACGTACATGAACACACATACATACACATGCACAAGCATGCATACACAAATGCACACATACATATATATACATATATGTATACACGTGCTTATACAAACACACATTTAGATCTTAATGCCTGTGAGGATCTATATGTATGTGTGAGTGCATGTGTTTATGCGAATATGTATACAAGCATGAGTGTATATATGCATATATGTGCAAATTAATTAATGTGTAATAAACAGGGCTTACATTCCCAAACTGCAATTTTGTCTGGTTCGTTGACTATACACATTAGTGAGTTTGAAAGCATTAAAACATCTTTAGCGGTGCAAGAAGTGTAAATCATCTTTGAAATTCTTGAGGAAATACTTAGTCATGTGTCAGCAAGTTGAAATTAGCTCATTTTTTAAAATTTAAGATTGAGGTAGGATGGTGGATGAAAAGAAACATATTCTCTGCTTATCTTACACTCTACACGCTGCCAACAAAAATTATATTGAGTACTTGTGATTTTTGCACTAAAACATACACAAAAACTATACATATACACACATGCACAAAAATATATAATTGTTGTTTTTTTTAATCTCTTTACATGTAATATATTTTCTTGTTATCATGAAAAATATTTTTTCAACATTAATATATCAATATCATTTTGTTAAGCTATCCTTAAAATATAAATTTTTTTAATGCCTAACTTTGAAATTTAAGTTCTTTCCTTAAATTTCAAAGCTGTTTTTATAGTATTATCTGGTTTGTATGTAAAACAGATGTTTTCGTTTCATGTTATTAATTTCCATATAATTTGAAATATTTTAGTTTACAATCAGTTAGAGATCTGCCCTTCATGAAGGTAAGAGGTAGGTGTTGACTTACCACTCACAGTTATGAAAAGCAGCATATTATGTATGTCAGGCCCATTACTTTTATGGTTGTTTATGTGTTTCTCGATATGTATGGCAAAGCTTCTAATTTTACTGTACTAAACAGATTTCAATGCAAGATATTTTCAAACATCAATACTCAGCGAGATATAATATTTTTTGCCTATTCTCTTTGAGCTACCTTAAAATTTCCTTTACATGTTGAGAGAATTTTCTGACTTTCAGGAGATGTTTCAAGTATTAATGTACATGCATGTACACACACACATTCATACATATATATATGCATATACATGAGCGCTTTGCTATGAGTGCATGTGTTAGACATGCTTGCTCTGGAAATGTCTTATGACGAAACACTCTTCCTGTTAACAATTCTTACAACACACAAAGATACATTGCACTTATAAAATCAAGAAGGTTTGTGTACACATATATACATATATATGCACACACATGTATATATCCCAATTCCCTATGCCTGTGTGTGTGTGTGTGTGTGTGTGTGCATTCATTTTCTATTTTTGTTTTTCTTATTAAAGCATTTTAATATTTTTCAGTTAGTAATACTAGGTTTATAAATAATGATTACTAACAGTTAAAAGTACAGTCACTGGTGAAATCCCAAAACAAGGCTCAAGCTACTTCAGTTTGTCCCTGTTTTTCTGTTCACAGAGATATTGTACCTACAAAGTGTTGACACCTGTCTGTACAGATATAACTGCAAAGTATAAGGTTGAAGAGAAGGTGAAAGAGAGTATAAAGCACGAAATTAGTAGGGTTGTGGGTGTCATTTGATTTGGCTGACATGTTCACACAGCAAGACAAGGTGAGCAGCAGCCATTGTAACAGTGGTAGAAGAGACAAGGAGAATACAAAAGTATATCTGTGACAGAACTCTCTGAACAGCATTATAGCCCCATCCTCCTGGCAAACCAATGCACTGCAGCTCCTATATACAACAATAACATACATAGATTAGCAGGAAGTCCTAAGACTCCGTGAGCCCATGGACACATATCCAATGTGCTGATATTTAAATAATGTTGGTCTGTGAGCCAGTGGTTCAATATATTGGTGATTGAATATTTACTAATCAACTTAGGGATCATTTTGTACTTTTTGTGTGGTCAAGATTATTTGCGGGAGAGAGTAGCAGCACAGCCCCAGGTCTGTTAGCAGTACACATATAAATCTTCAGATTTTTGTGAGCCTTCAACAAGTCTTTTGACAAATATTTCTTGGTTTTTAAGAGGAAATTGTTGCCTTCTACATTGACCCTAATAAGTTTAAATGTGTGACAATAACAGCAGCATTGTGCCAGACAAGTGAGCAAGCATTCTGATGTCAGGGGTTATTGAGTTTTGTTTAAAGTCATCCACATACCAGAGCTGAATTATAACTGGCCCTGATGCAGAACACTACGTTTTGGGGAAGTGGCTCAAGTTGTGTGTGTGTGTGTGTCTGTGTATACACACGTGAAACAGCAGCACCATCCAAAGATATGTTAGTAGTAGTAGTGCAAAGCCACTAACATACATTTCTAACCAATATTATGTGTTATACATTTTGTAAACTACATTATTTTGGGAGACAAAATAAATACTGAACACACAGAGAGAAACCAAACCAAGCCTCAAGTATTCATAGACAAATGTGCTGCTTTTGACACTCCCTAGGGACTCAAGGAATTCTTTCTAACAAATTAAGCATCAAATATTTATCTCTAGTACCAACCACTTATCTCAATTAGAAAATTGTGGTAAAGAAGACACATGCCCACCCACACACCAATGCACACACACACACACCACATACACACACAGAGACATTGAATATACTTTTGTTAACTGAACAGTAATCTGAGATTGAATACATATGAACATCTACACAAACACACACACAAATACATATAATATGTAATATGTATATATATATCTTTCTTTGTGTGTGTACATATACAAATACGTATGCATGTATACTTATATATA
>NC_068992.1:48006038-48010916 GCF_001194135.2 Octopus bimaculoides
TATATAGTTGGAATTTACAGAAAAACAAAACGAAGACAGGTGTATGCATATCTAACAGGTGTATTAGTTTAACACTTGAGAAAGTGAGAAAGTCTTTACGTTTTGAGCCTACGCTCTTCAGCAGAAAGGAACGCAAGGAAATAAACAGAGAAAGAATTTTAAAAAAGGCTTTTGAACCTAGCGGTCAATCATATGTATACATGAGGATAAGCATATTAAAAAGGGTCTGTGGGAAAACTCATTTAAATAAAAGGGGTCATTGGTAGTGAAAAGGTTGGGAACCACTGGTTTAGATTATAATTGAAAAAGAAAAAATAAAAGTCCCTCAGGTTTTCGCAAAAAGAAAGAGAAGTGACCAGGTAATACACATGTTGCAAATACAATCAATAAGTGTAACAGGAAACTTAGAATCAAGACTTTTCTCAAATTTCTATTTGTAACTTCTTCAATATTGATGTTATCTGAATTCTAAGTGACAGCATTGTATTTCAGCATCATCATCATTGTTTCAACATCCACTTTTCCATGCCTGCATAAGTCAGATGAAATTCAATGAGGTAAAGGTAAAAATATACCCATTTTCCCTTGCTTATGACAACTTCACTGCAGACACTAACCTGGAATGTATCCAGGACCATGAAGCAGTGATGATGGACTGAGAAGTATGGCAGGTGGACTTCATTGTTACGGCCTGGGTTGGAACCTGGCCATGATAGCTCGATGACGATCATCATGTTGTGGATCTTTGGATCACTACTCATCCCAATCTTTGGCACATAACTTTGACTACAGGTATCACATAAAACTTTACCTAAAGACCATTGGTATTTCTCTACATGCCTACTTCTTTCCTTGCTTTGTCTGCTAGCTCTGAGTGTGTTTTCCCTTCCATGTCATCAATGCTTCTCTGACAGCAAAACCACCTGTTAGAATAATAGAGTTGTCTGCTACTCTTGAAGTATTGATGCTACTCCTCTTCCAAGTGAGCCACAGCTGCTTTTTGGAACCACCTTTGTAGTCCTCCACCCAAGCACTACGTATATACACATGATTGTTGTGTTCTTTACACCCTGATTAATCCTTTTGTTTCTACATTCCTGTTGAAATACATTGCCTTTGTTTCAATTAATTTTGAAACTAATCAAGAATTTAAAATAAATTTGTCATTACTAAGCTGTTGTTTGAGACATAAATTAACATGAAATTTTGATGAAAGGTTATAATTTAGATCACTTTAAAATAGGAAGTTTGTATTATAGAACTATAGACAGTCTCAGATAAGTTGGTATCAAAGAAGATAAGCTTTTAACCAAAAACAAAATCTTCACACACATATATACATACATACATTCATACTTATATATATACTCACACATGGCAACGGATGCATAAAAATATTTTCTGATATGTTAATTCAACCAAGATATACTTACAAGAAAGTTATGCCTTCAGTGGTCATGCTACGATATTATATGCTGAAATACACATTAATGTGTTGAAATGAATAACACAAATGTGTGTATGTATGCATGTGTGTGTGTGTGTGTGTGTGTCCATGCGTGTGCAAATATATAAACAAAATATGTGCAATGAAGACTAAATATATAGTTGTGAATTATGTAAACAAACACAACTATGATATGCACAAGTATACAGTTGACTGAGCTAGGAAGGCAAATCTACATTATATTTGTACATATATATATATATATATATATCAGTATATACACTCCATCCTGTCAACACCTCAAACGTAAAATTCTCCAATGTAGACGGAGGTGGTGTAATCCGATAATGGATCCAAGTAACTATCATTATTCCAGACTACCAAGCCCCCAGAAAACAGTCGTTGGACTCATAAAACTCTACTCATTTAACTTCTGATATCATTTATATTATGTAAGTCAGATTATTTTATATCCATACACACGTACATTTTTTTCTATTAAATGTATTTGATATTCTGTGTAAGTCGACTTGCTTAACTTGCTTCTCTTTACATTTACTCATATATGTTTGTATATATATATATATATATATATATATATATACACACACACATAAAAATATACTCACATAGACAGACATATATACACGTTCATGCATGAGAGTGTGTGTGTGTGTGTGTGTGTGTGTGTGTGCATGCATATATATATATATATTATATGTTAAAGCAAAACCCCACTCCCTATCTTTTACTCCCCATTCATTTTTCTCCATATCTTTTGTTCTAGTTATTTACATACTATATTTTATTTTTTATTTTCTATCTTATATGGCTTTATTCATCCAAAGTTTTGGTAAATCTTTATGATCCACTTATTTTATTGGGTTAGCCAAAAAGTCCATTCGATTTTTAGGTGAAAATAAGAAGTTTTAAACGAAGCCGTTTATTTAATCAAGAATATAATTACTGTTTTATTTCAGTATATTCTGCAAACTTGTGGGCAAATCCATTATTCCACACAAAGAATTTCATGTCTTTACCAGCTCTTCCAGATTAATTTTTACATCCTCTTTAGAGTTGAAGATTTTTTCTGTTCAATGAATTTCGAAGAGACTGAAACAGGTGCAAGTCTGAAGGTGCAAAATTAAGTGAATATGGAGGATGTGGCAAAATCTCCCAGTCAAGCCCCAGTAATTTCTGCTACATCTGCAAAGAAGTGTGAGGTCTGGCATTATTGTGATGAAAGGCAATGCCTTTACAATTAGCAAGTGCTTATAACTTCTGGTGGATAGCTGCATTCAATTTATCCAGATATTCTGAATACTCATACAAATTGATGGTTCTGTCCAATGGATGAAACTTGTTAATGACAACACCCTTCTGATCTCAATAGATTGAAAACGTAACCTTCCTTAGGTGAAGCCCTGCTTTGGCAGCAGTCATTTGTGGTGGTTTACTGCAGGTCCCCCATGATCGTTTGCACTTCCCATTCTTATAGATGTTCCTGAGCCAAGTGTTACATCATGTTCTTAAATAAAACAGATTTCATTTTATGTTACTCGAGTTCACTCAGCAGCAGAAGAGCAGCCCTGTGAGAGACTGGCGTCCTGTTCTGAGGCGATGTTGCCATGGAAACTGGGAAACTAGCCGACTAGCCCTGTATGTCCTAGGACTTGAAGACAGCAACGTCAAGGAAGCTTACTTTACTGCAGCATCAGAGTTGATCTGAAGCTAAACAGTAACTACAACAGCAATAACTGACTTACAAGAACTCAGAAGATATTAACAATAGACAGCATTGATGTCTGAGATTGTACCAGACTGTTCCAGTTCTACCATTCTTGCCAGTTCTAACAAACTTACAGACAATATCTTACAAAAGATGGCAATATTAAAACTTCTAGTAGCTAAAAAAAAAAAGCTATGTACTTCTTGTTAGAGACGAATGTGGGTGATGAGTATGTGTGTGTGCATGTGTATATGTATTCGTGTGTGCATGTGTATATGTATTTGTGTGTGTCTCTGCGTGTGTTTTATTTATATCATATCAATCTAGAATTTGTTGATCTGTCTTCAAACTGACAGTAAAAAAAACGTGTTTGCGTGTGTGTTTGTATGCGTATGTGTGGTGTGTGCATACATACATCATATATCTATGGATATACAGATAAATAAAAAAAAAAGATAAACACACATGCATATACACAAACATATGCATACATACATACATACATGTTTGTGATTGTGTGTGTGTGTACATATATACATATGATACAGGTACATATATACATATGATACAGGTACATATTAACATATAAATACACACACATATGGATGCATGTGTCTGTAATCATTTTGTTGTCTTTTTCCATCTCACATTTCAGTTGTATTTTTTAAGTTTATATTTTAATAAACTATATTTATTGTGTTTTAGTTTTTCACTTAGCATTTATTTCTCAATATTACACCAACAAACTAGCAAAACATACATATATTCACATATATATACAAACATACATATATATATATAGATGTAAGTATACACATGCATATATATATATATATATATGTGTGTGTGTGTGTGTGTGTGTATATATATGTATGTGTAAGTATATGTGTGTGTGTATATATATATATATATATGTGTATATATACATATATATGTATATATATGTGCACCTACATGCATTTGTATATATGTGTATGTATATATCCTGTTAACAAGATCAATGTTTACATATTGTTTTTTTTTTTGGTCTGATTTTCTTGTTGGTGTTGGCGGAGATGGTTAAGTCTTATTTTTACATTTAAAAAAAATTTTTTAAATCATATTTTTTATTTTTTCATCCTTACCTTTTATATTTATTATTGTTCATCTTGTTTAATTCTCTCTCTCTCTCTCTCTCTCTCTCTCTCTCTTTATATATATATATATATATATATATATATATATTACTCATTTTTTATCACCTTTATCACTATCACTACCAATAACACACCCACCATGACCATCACTACACGCACAACAGAATCATTACCATCATCATCACCATTCTCACCACCACCATCACCTCAATCTAGTTTATCGAACTCTCCTCTTCACCACCCATCACAGGTATATCACCACCACCACCACTGTCCTCTCCTCCACCATCATAGCCATCATCATCATCATCATTACCACCAACAATTCAAACAACAAAGCAAAACAAACAAAGAAGGAGAGACACTATAAAAAGAGACAAAAAAAAAACACAAAAACAAAAGTTTGTTTTATCACTTTACCGATTCCAAAGAGTCTACATTACCATTACATAAGAGAATCTTCACAATAGGCAAGTTTGTACCTGTATGACACCTTAATATTCTAATATAAACACACACAACATACATACACACGCAAGAATGTGCATGTGTGTGTATGTGTATAT
>NC_068992.1:48011870-48019929 GCF_001194135.2 Octopus bimaculoides
ATATATATATATATATATATATATATATATACATATATAAATACATTCACACACATGTATGTATATAAACAATAAACAAAAATTGAAGAAAGAGTGTTCATATGTGTGTGTATAAATATACATTTAAACTATGTCTGTATGTATATAAATACATATATATATTAGATGCAAAACTGTATGTGCATGTATATATACACATATATATATATATATGTGTGTGTGTGTGTGTGTGTGTGTGTGTGTGTGCGTGTGTATATATATTATATGCAAAATTGCAAGCATATACATATATATTTTATATGCAAAGATATATATATATATATATATATATATGCAAAATTGTATGTGTATATATATGCTTGAATATACATTTATAAGCATCTTTGCATATATGTATACATTTATGTATTATATACATAAGAATGTATGTATACAAAAACGTGCATATAAATATATGCACACATACATATAAATGTGTGTGTGTGTATGCACATATAGTGCCATGATGCAAAAAGATAGCATCACAAAGTTATATGAAATATATTTTACAGATGCCAGAGTAGAAAATATAAAATCGAAAACACAAAACATACACAAGAAAACACAGAGCGAATTGGTTGATGCCATCAAGAATTTATTGAAGAAATAAATAAATAATTATGCAAAAACAGACATCAGTGGAATGGTTGGAATATAACGATAATTTCTTCATTAAATTTCAATGTCTGCTTATTGTTCTTAATTAGCTCTTTAAAGAATTTATATAGTATGTGTCTTTTTTTTGTTCTGGATGTGTGTATGTTGTAATGGGTGTGTAAGTGTGTGTATGTGATGTGGGTATACAAATTGACACGGTGAGTATATATATGTGTGTGTGTGTGTGTGTGTGTGTGTGTTTTGGATGTGTACATGTATTGGTATGGATATGTTTTTATAAGTGTGTTTATGTGAGCGCACACATTCGTGTATGTAAATTTGTTGTTACATATGTGTACGCATTTGTTGATGTATGGCTGTTTTTGTGTACGTGCCTATATATTTGCATGTGTCTATATGCATGTGCATATCAATATTATGGGTATCTGTGCGTGTCTATATGTTTTCACATGAGTATGTGTGTATATATATATATATATGTATATATATATATATATGTATACATGTAGGTTTGACAAGTGTAATTATATGAGTTTGAGGCAAACGTTTTTGTGTGCTAGCATTAAAGTATATATGTATGTTTGTGTTTACATGCGTCTATGTTAATACATGCGCGAGTGTTGTTTAATTTTGAGTCAGTTTTCATTGGGCAGACTAGTGAGATCACAAATCTTCAATGACCATCCTAGCTATGACCTGCTCATCTGATTATGACTGTTCTATCTAGTTATGAGGATCCTGTCTAGCTATGACATAACTCATCTAACTATGACCATCCTGTTCTAGTAAATACCAACCCATATAGTTATGGTCATTTTGTTTTGCTATGAATCATCTTGTATAGTTATGACCATCTCATTTAGTTGTGATAGTCTATTGTAGTAATGACCATTCAATTCATTTTTAACTAAACTACAATTTCCAGCGTGTCCTTCCATTTTGAAGATGTTGAGTGTGACTTGAAAGAAACTTGGTTGCTATTTTAGCAGGGTCCACAACAAAATAGACTCCATTATTGGCTAATCAACAAAATTGTCTCAGTTTAAATGAAAATAACCGCAATAAAGAAATATATTTATGAACAGAAAGGAAAGTGATGAAATTTAGAATCTGCAGTTTTCACTGGTTTGCAATTAATTGGTTGTATACAGGCATACAAAGGTTTGTGCCTTGATCACAGTGACAAAACTATTGCCATTGATTGAATGTGAACCAGCAAAATCTTGGCTGATTGTACAATACCTGGTCCACTCAGCCAACTGTTGTCTCCATAATGAAAGCAACTGGAAATCTGTTTTCCAACTAAATTTAACTCAATCCTATGCTGTATGTATATATTTGTGTACAGTTATTTTTCTTTTCATTGGTAGAGTAGCTTTTATGAAAAGAGTTAATTGACAACAAATATTGTCCAGAATATGACAAAAGAAAATGCCTTTCCTTGTATCTTATATTCTACGAAGACTTTCCGGATGACCCAATAGAATATTACAACACACAATAATTATATAATAATCAATCTTTAGATTTTGTCATTGCTAAATCTGATATTTTGCAGATATTTTCCATCTCAGATCAATTTAACTGCTCAACAAGTTAACAACATGATTGAAGTGGAATTAAATACCTGAACTTCTCTGATGAGATGTTGTTAAATTATTTAAAATTCTCAGGCAAACTGGCGCTAACAGAAAACCTAGTCATTAAGGCCAGCATAGATTTCAGTAAAATATGGCTACCAATAATGTAACTAAGATAAGATCCTGCAGCATTTCATTAGTGTTACTGTTGTTGTTGTCATTTAACCCAAGTCAGCTCTGATTGAGCAGGTCTATGCTTGAAGGTATTCCAAAGACAACTATTCTTCCTGTATATTTTTTTTCCTTCTTATGAAAGGCAATAATATGCCTTTGGTAACATTATCTAATGTAACCTTCCATTATTATTTCAAATAAAAAAAAAAACAGTAAGATGTATTCTGAGAGATAGAAATGGTGATTGTTTCTAGGGGGTTGAAAGACTGCAGTTGCTCCTTGTACATGTGCAGTAGTAATAAAAACCATTGAAATGTTGTACTGAAAGTGAAGTTTCTGAGTTCAAGCCTTGCCAGCAGATATAATTATATATGTAGTAATGGGAGTGTTATCCTGCCCTACCCTACCACTAGTGCTCCATTCAACTTGTAACAAATGTTACATATGCTATGAAGCCTTTCATTTCAAGTACCCCAAACATAAGATATGTGTGTGTGTGTGTGTGTGTGTGTGTGTGTGTGTGTGTACAGAGACACATATGCTTGAATTGGCAGAGTCATTATAGTGTCAGCTAAAATGCCTTAGGGTATTTGTTCTCTCAACTTCAATTTCCTTTTCATTCTTTCAGGTCAGTGAGTAAAGGACCAATTCTTCTTACAGAGAATAAGGGTTGGTTAAGGGAGAAAAAGAGGCAGTGGTGGTGGTGGTGGTGGTGGTTGTTAGAGATTCTAAATTCACTCATGACATAGTGGTATTCTTAAAGTAGGTGCTACAGCTGCAATAGTATCACCCCACCCCCCAAAAGCTCATAGACAAAGTAACATCCTTTAATTACATTTGAAAATGTATATATAATATCATCATCATATTCAACATTCAACATCCATTTTCCATGCTGGCATGGGTTGGATGGCTTGACAGGAACTGGTAAGACCAAAGGCAGCACCAGGTTCCATAGTTTGTTTTGATTTGGTTTCAACAGCTGGACCCCCTTCCTAATGTCAGCCACTTTACAGAGTGTACTGGGTGCTTTTTTACATGATACAATCACCAGTGCTTTTCATGTGGTTTCAGCACTCACACCAATGTTTTTTTTTATTACTCCATCAGTCAACTGGCTGTTGCACTGTTCACTCAGCTGTTGTAATTATGTGAGAGCAGAAATACGGATTTCGTCAGTGCTACCAGTTATTGCTTTCACTGGGAGCACTTCCTTTTGCCATTCGCATTGACATCGTAAAACGGTTGGTGTTAGGAAGGCTCATCCAGCTGTAGAAACCAGGCAAAATCAGATTGAAACCTTGTGCTGTTCTCCAGTGCCAGCTCCAGTCAAACCATCCAATCCATGGCAGCATGGAAAACAGACATTCAGACATAAGAGCTTGGCACAGTCCTCTGGCTTGTAAGTTCCTGTTGAACTGATCAACCCATGCCAGCAAATAAAACAGATGTTAAATGATGATGATAGTATAATGGTAAAAATTTAAAATATGACTGTAAAAGAATAATAAAACTGTTCTTGTAAACAGCCATATTTCGATGGAACAGAACATTTATTTCAATTCTTAAAGCAGCGGACAATGAACTAGATGCAATAATCAAATTGAATGACAGCAGTAAATGGACAGACCTACTCCAATGTTGTCAGATTGCTAATTAATAAGCCTGCCATTCTACTCCTCTTATTTCGGTGCATTAAACTCGTCACACTATAATTGAGTTTAATTATTATTTTTCTCATAAATAAAATGGTTGAACAAACTAGATTAATACTAATGTATTACAGACGCTGTAATGTTAATCATTTCCACCGAATCAAATTGGGACATTTAAAACAGATAAGATATAAGATGCATTTTATTGTGTAAAGTTTTCACTTTAACCTTTTACTTCTGTAAATTAGAAATAAACAGTCATCTAAATACCTCAAACACATCTGCCATCAGGAAAATATCAGGCTTTTGAGTAAAGATAATAGTGGTACCCTGATATTCATTATCAGTTACTCCACACCATGAAAACAGATTCAGGGTGAACTTTGGAGCCCAGACCACACACACCTCCCCTTATGCTTGTCTCTAGGCACAAATACCTTTTTATGTATGCACATACTACCCTGCTTTTTTCTCTCATCCTTACTCTTCCTCATTGAACTGCATTCCCTCCTGGTCCTTAACTAATTTTCTTTTGTCTCTTTCTTTCTTTCTTTCCTACCACCTTCTTTCTATATTTCGCTTCCTTTTTCAGATGAAGGACTAGAGTCTGAAACGTCAAAGATTCTCTCCCTTCCTTTCAAACAATATTCTAATAACACTTTTATTAAAACTGATCTCATTTCTTTCCTTTTTTTTTTTTTTGTTTTTGCTCATTATATATGGTACCCTGGTATTCATTATCAGTTACTCCACACCATGCAAAGTGACTTATTGTACACACCGGAGTCTTGAAAAATGTAATTGGATCTTAGAAAATTTTAACAGTATCCATATACAATCGGAAATTTTATCTAGGGCACCAAAAACTCTAATTTCTTCAGGTCTATATGTTTTAAACATCCCAGAATACAAATCTTCAAAAACATAAACAAAATAGGGAGGCTACCAACATCTTCCCCTGTTAGTAAATTTTTAGTTTAGACCTCTTAGAAAATGATTTTGCTTTATGCTACTCATAATTTTGAAGAATCAATGTCAGATGTTAAAAAATATATATTTAAAAACATCGTTTTAAGTGAAAACTGTAAAATTACAGGAAAATGGTGCCGATCTCCCCACCACCACCACCACTCCTTTTTAAAATATTTTGTAATCTCCAATGCTTAAAACAGATCTGAAGAAACTGCGGAGTTTGGTGCACCAGATAATTTCCGACTCTATTCTGCAGGAATGCCTTTATAATATAATAAAATAGCTGTTTATAATTTAAGACCATTTTATAACATATTCTACAAACCCTGTACCAAGTTAATCCAGCCATGCCGACCACATACAGTTACGACAGCCATAAATGATGTGCAAAACATCGAAAGATAAGGCAAGACAAAGAGTTTGTGGAACAATGTCATGGTTCTGTAGAAATATGGCAAACAATGAACAGATGTTGAAACATCAGGTTTAACACAGTTCTCACAGTAGTAAGGGTACTACAAGTAACAACGAAACACACACGATATCGTCATCATGGTAGTGATTGTGTGGTGGTTTAGCCATAAGGTCAGTCTTGATTAAAATTTACAATCAACGATATTCTCTCTGTGACCATCACCTCTTTTTCTTTCAGGCATAGTGTATCTAGGACTACATTATAGAAGAACATCTTACGTTTTGTAAAATATTAGGGTGTTATTTCGGACAGAGTTTCGCTGCTTTATTTAGCAATTCAACCCACCATGTAGAATTAAGGCCTTTTAATCACTGGCAACTGCCAAACATACTTTTATTGTTGTTGTTGTTGTTGGCACTTACGTTGCTTACGACGTCGAGGGTTCCAGTTGATTCAATCAATGGAACAACCTGCTCATGAAATTAACGTGCAAGTGGCTGAGCACTCCACAGACACGTGTGCCCTTAACGTAGTTCTCGGAGATACCCAGAGTGACACAGTATGACAAGGCTGACTCTTTGGATTACAGGCCCAACCCATGATTATATATATATATATATATATATATATATATATATATATAATCACGGATTCTCCCATCACTTCAGACAACGTATGAGGATTCTGCAATTTCTTTCTGAACCACCACACACTTGATTTGTTTATAGTGATCAAATGTTTTGAGTTCATATAAGCTCACTCCCTCCATCAAATCTACATTACCTGTCAGATGACAAAATGATCGTAGAGCAACGTTAAATGAAGTGTTTAGGTCAAGAGCACAATGAAACGCCCGGTGTGGGAATTGAAATCACGACCTCGCACTAAGACATATGCACATAAAATTATGCATCCTATTTATTAAGGTGCACTGATCTGGCTAATCGAAACTCATAGTAACCACAGTTCCATGTGGTTTACGGTCATAAAATACTTCATGTAAATTTTTCTTAGACTTCCCATAATTTCATAATAAACACTATGTGACGCACCAGTGTGTCCAATACGTCAGTGTACATATACTTAATATTTCATGAAAACCGTATGTTTTATATTAAATGAAAACAATCACGTTTATGAGAAAGCAACAGTCAATGATGCATGAAATGAGATTCGTAAATAGATTTTCACGATCTCTAAATCTGTTTCGCCACACATGCTCAACACGACACGGTGAAAATAATAATTGCTAATTCCACTCTGTCGCCTAAGTCTCTACTTGGCGAGCATCCAGCATCCTCCTAGAGTCTGTGTATGGACGTTGTCATCATTTGGATCAACGAAATTGAGGGAATGGTTGACAACTTCATGAGTACAGAAGTTGCCGAGACCTACATAGGTGGGAAGTACAACCGTCGGATATCAAACGCATTTCATGAAATCTTAGTACACCAGTGTCCTCACTTTCAGTTTCTATCACGATGTACTTTCACTTTTAAAAGGACAATTTAATTTCAGTATTTTACAGTGATAAAATGCATGTCAACCTGTCTTTTACTTGTTTCAGTAGCAGACTACGATCATGTTAGGTCACCACCTTGAAGAGTTTAAACTAACAAAGTGACTCCAGCTGTCAAGCGAGGGTTGAAGAAAAACACCAAGACACACCCATCGACGAAGAGCTTCCAGAGTTTCCGTCTATTGTATTTACTCACAATGCATTGGTTAGTTATAGTAGAAGACATTTGCCTCCGAAACCACTGGTTGTAAAGCGAACTTCTTAACTACACCCTAATTATATATGGCTGAGCCGGGAGATCAGACTAAATATTGCTGTGGGCATATATATATATATCTGACAGCCCTGCCTTATAGGAACTGGTGACAATGCTTCCTTAAGAAGGATCATGAAGAAGTGAGATGTTATAAAATAGACATGCAACACTTAAAAGGGGAAAATAGGCTAGATAAGGAATTTTAAAATAAATAGGTAGTTAGAGTATGAAAAAAAAAAGGGATTATTTCTAATAGAATAAAAATTTAAAATAACAAAAGAATTAAAATAGAATTTAGGTTGAAAAGCGAACAATCACGAGGAATTTTCTTACGTTTCAAATGGTTTCATTCAAGGAGAAAGCTAGAGGGGAAAAAATGTTTTCTACATAATTTGGATTTCAAACAGGTAATAGATATGAGGAAAGTTTTAACGCTAATAATTATCCTTGTACTTTATAGAACTTAAAACGATGACAGTTGACATTGGCGAGATTTGAACTTAAGAACATCAAGAGAAATTACTAACAGCGATTCTGAAATTCAATCCTATCAAATGCAATGTCGTGCTGTGGTCATCTCTCAAAAATACTGACACCATTTTAACAGGCGGAAAAAGAGAACATGTTAACCGATTCACTTGCCTTTTATAAATTGCGTTGACAACTAACCCGCAGAGTCAATTGGTTTATTTGGCAACCTTTAATATCCACACACACATATATAAAATAACGAAGGTGGCGAGACGCAATATAAAACCAAGATATATAATTATATATATAATAACGAAGGTGGCTAGACGCAATATCAAACCTATATATATATATATATAT
>NC_068992.1:48020215-48029455 GCF_001194135.2 Octopus bimaculoides
TATATATATATATATCATCATCATATATATATATGGTGAATCTGCATCGTTCAATAATGAAGATCCAGGTGTTCAATCAACTGAAATACCTGCACCTAATTAACATGTAGGTGGCTACAGAATGGTCTACCGTAAGTGTTATTCTCAGGAAGAATTAGAGCGATGCAGTTTACGGCAACACTGTACCTTTTGAATTACGGGTACAGACCACCCGACATGCTTCTTATATAGTTTAAATCCACCCAGGGTTGACTCGAAGCTATAGAAAAGAAATTTTCTCAGGGTACTACCACACAATGGGATCGAACCATTGAAATTGCGATTGTGAAGTAAACATCATAACAATTCAATATTATATATATATATATATATATATATAATACACACACAATGTATGCATCTCTCTCTATATATGTATGTGTGTGTGTTTTTCCCTCACGTCTTTTCCCACCAAACTTTCTCCAAATCTTTATTTCAAAAGATCAAAGATTCAAAGCTAACGGCACCGAAGTCCCTGCTGAGACCTTTTCCGATCACACGGAACTTACATTTTCCTTTTGACACGGCTTCATCATTAACAAAACGAACCGATTCACTTCTAACACGGTCACTGAATCCCTTTCCATGTAACATGGTAAAGCTTGGCTCCCTACAGAGACATAAATACTTGTTGTTCCTCTTCATTACCATTTCTCATAGAATCACGCATTGTTATTCAACACATGCCAACTCCATTAAATTCTTCGACTGCTTCCCCTCCTCTTTCTATTGATTTCAGAACTTGTTTCTGCGAAGTCCATTCTAAAACATACATTCTATTTTAGCCCCAGGTCAGCCTTGATTGAACAGACCTATTATCTAAGACAATCCACAACAATCTCACCTTATTCAAGTCTTTTTTTGTTTAAGGTTTGAAGGGAATTTAGCTGTTATTTCTAACATTCTATTTCTAGCGAGCAACCACATATTTCTAACATTAGACACGAAGTCACAAATTCAAGAGAGAAAAACAGGATAGTAATCGAGCGGAAAACTTAACAGAGCATTCTTTGATTATAGCATTCCACTATCTTAAACTCTGGCATCAGATTGATGGTATCCAGGACCCTCGATGAAGCAACGTGTACTTTAGTATTTGACAACAATTTGCAGTATACAGAAAGTAGTTTGGGGGGCTCTAGACCAGTGCTGGTCTCCGGCAAATGCACATCATTTTCGCGACGGCATTAACTGGAGTCAGAAAACGTATGAAAACGCCTTGGTGTGACCAGCTTGTTCATAATGAAGAATATTTGTGGTCGCAATTAAAAATTGTTGTATTGCTGTCGTTCATTTTTTTTTAAAGTTGTTGAGAGGAAAATGTGAATGTATCGAAACGTTCAGAACTTTTGTAGCTGCCCATTGTAATGTTGTTGAGGCAGAAAGGGGTATCACTATTAAGAGATTTGGTTGCGGTTTTTAGCAGGTCGAACAACCACATCAAAGACAACGGAATTTCCTTAGTTTGGCATGTTGAGAAATTTCTTACTCATCGGAGTGTTGCATATATTTTAATCGGTTGGCATGCAGTTTTTTCTTTTTTTCGATTTCGTTTCAGGGTAATAATGTCAACATTAACCAAAACAATTCTAGGGTCGATACATTCAACTAAAAATTCTAAAAACGAAAAAATAACCGAAAAATATAACCGTGGGGCTTTTGTCCCGACCCCAAAAGTAAAGACAGTGACATCCAAGATTCCGTAATTTTAATAACAAAACCCTCTTTACGTCGTGTCCACAGACACCTACTTTCATTGTATCTTTTGGAGATATCTCAAGAATTTCAGAAACAGCAACTGGAGTACATAAGCTTGTCGCAGTACAATATCAAACTAACTGATTCTTGTTTGATACAGAAAACGTGGTATATTATAATCAAAGATCGCCCCTTTTATTGAAATATTCCAATGGAGAAGCTTCTGGATGATAGCACAATCTGCTAAAAATAGCAGCCAAAATATCCCTCCAATGAAACTCAGTGTCTTGAAAAAGAAACAACCCAGATATTGTGGTCACGGGTACATTATGACCGGGTGGTGGTGGAAGGAGTGGTGCGAATCAGGGGCTGGAATATCATTCATCATATATTTTGTTCAATACAGGGCTGACCTTGGGCTAAACAGCAACGATTATTTAATTTATTGATCACTGAAGGATGAAAAGCGAAGTTGATAATGGCAGGATTTTACAATCTACAATTTAGAATATTGATTTCTAAATGAGGGTTGATTAAGATAAAATAACAGTGATGTACTGGGTCGATATATTCGACTCCTCCCTCCCACACAAGAAGAATTTGTGGTTATTTGACTATATTTTGGAAATCGATAGCCTAAGACAGCGACAGTGAACCGTTATAACCTGGCATGTGGAAATTTTAATTATTTAAATAACACAGTTATTGGAATATCACTTACGTGGAGACGTTTTATTTTAATATTGGCTAAGTGGACTACACTTTCTCTAATGTATTTATGAAAATTAACAGTTAATGTCTATTGAAATTTCAAAATATAATTATGACAAAACGTCATCGCCCACCACCTTGGTTACCTTACACACACACGAGGCGCGGGTGGGGGAACAATGAGAAGTTTTTCTTGCATTTTTGACCGAGGAAAAAAATATTGAACTCAGAATCCGAGGCAGACCTAATGCAGATATGAATGTAATAAGGGAACCGGTATTAAGAAAAGATAAAATATTAAGTTTACAAGCCCCAAAATTCACTCTATAATTGCATTACTTCACAGTAACGTAGTAAATAAGTTTGACTAACAAAATAAGAAAAATTTTTTTGGCAAAACTTTTCGATGATAAGTGAATTAAATATCTACCTGCTTCTCCATTATTTTTAACAGAAATGATTCTTCGAGAGTATTACATGGTAGCCTTTCTGGACGCTGATAAGTTTTTATTCCTTTAAGCGCAGTAAAAGTTCGCTCAAATGATGGAGTTGAAATTGGTAAAATTAAGATCAAATTTATTAATTTGTGTTTATGGAAAATTTTCATGCATTTCGTTTTTCAACATATTGAAGGAGCTTTGCCAAAATTTGAAGCCAATAAGTTTTAGCAAAAACTTTTTAAAATATTACAAGAATACCAAACAGTTCCGACCCAAGACTGGCAAAATAAAAAAAATTAACGAAAGTCAATCGTTTATAGATGGGAATGCATTAAAAAAATTATTCTTTTCTACATTTTAAGTAACTGAAATTATTGTTTTATAGATACAACTTTCAAAATTCTAATTTCGTTTTCCCCACAATCTTGTGATGCTTAATTTTTTTCAATCATTGGAAGGTACGATGGGGTGGTGGGGTTAAGAACTTTTGTTTTGTTTTAAACGTGAATTCCAAATGTTTCAGAATGCAGTAGTCATTTTATAAATTACTAAAACCAATGAAAAAAATCATTGTAGTAGTGATTGCTGGAGGTGGGGGATGTTTAAAATATATGGTTTTCAAAATTTTTCCCTTGAAAAATCTGGATTACATGCGTTTCAGGATCTGGAATATAACATGAAGGAGGGCGGGTTTTTATACTGATAGCTATCATGAAGATACAAGTGGAGAAGGGGATGGCGTTTAAAAAAATTATAAATTTAAAAAAAAAAAATTCTTAGGAAAGGCACCTCGCCATCATTTTAAAGTGCCTGGTATATAAGAAATTTGGAAAATCCCGGCGAAAATGGACAAAATGCAACTTATGTGGAATAGCTATTTTGACACTCCGCCATCCTATACAATATTAGTTTTGGCGAAAACAATACAAGAATACCAAACTCAATTCCGACCCAAGTCGGGCAAAATAAAAATAAATGAACAAAAGTTTATTTTTTTAGAGATTGAAAAGCTCTCTCTCTCTCTCTTTTTGGAAAAGCAATTTCGTATAATATACATATTTTGCAGTCTTCGTTAGATAAAGTTTCATTGACTTAAATTGCTTTCATCTGGGCAAAAATATCATCAAAAAGCATGTTATTCTAATTAGTTTTAAAGTTAGTTCTGTTGTTCAAATCTTCATTGTGTCTGCTAATAGCAAGTGATTTCTGCTTGTCAAGCACTAAATCGATTCTACCTGCTTTTTCAAATTGTTTAAAATTAACGTAGACTTGTAAATGGATAAATTGACTTTTCATGGTGAGCTATATATTCATTGCAGTATGCAGGTTATTTTAATCATCAAATCCTTTATTAACTGAACTCTAAACTGAATTTTCATTCGAAAATAGTAGACATTATCAACAATACAATTTATTATTAGAAACATTTCCATTTAACCATTTGCAAGTTACAGTTCAAAGTTAAATGTTCTTCTATAGTCTTTATTTATATTCATCAAGTTTAATGATGACTGTCGGTCATGTGTTTTTTTTTTATAAGAAAAGTGAACTAAAACGTTTTACGAAACTCAATGAAAAAAAGAATTTACAGCCATTGCAAGGTACTACAAGTATCGCAAATAATACTAGCCAAAAGTACTCGCTTATCATCTCCTCCACTAAACAATAAAAACAAAAACTTCGGTAAATTTTCAGATTTTCACTAGGGGGTTAGAGTTTTAGGGTTAGTGTTTAGAGTTAGGGTTAGGATTAGTGTTAGGGTTTAGGGTTAGGATTGGGGTTTTAAGGTTAGGGTTAGGAAATCATGCGGGTGTTAATCTTCAAACGATAAAGTAACTTTAAATATTTTTTAAAAATTACGTGAAATAATTTCTGAGCATTAGTTACAAAATAATTTATGTTGTCTACCTTTCAATGAAAAGCTAAACAGCTTAAAAGCGAACTTTGTTTCATTAAGTTGATATTCACCAACTGGTAGTAAAGCTGACTAGCTTTTAGAACAGGCATGGGCAAAAATTTTGAGAAATGAGTCGCATGAGCCGTGGTCTATCATCAGGCGAGTTGCCTTACAAAGACGGTTCAAGGTAACTTTTTGATAGGCATGTCATTCAGAAATTCCCGCAGGCTGCAAATTGTCGTTGACTGGTATAAGAGATAACTCCGATAGTGCGTACCTTATACTCGTAGCTGGCTTAACCCATAAACTGCAGGGATTTTGCTGTAACACGAACTACTGAGCCTATTTTGGCTATCACTCGAAAAAAATCCTCAGTGTTTCTTAACACCTTCTATGATTGGCTACACTGTTTTGGGGGTGGAAGGGTATCGTGTGCATACATTATACGTCATCAAAATTAGGTCAGATCATGCCCTACTTTTGTGTCCATGCACGTGGCCTGTCGCACTTTATGGGTTAAAACAAGCTCTGGGTAAATTTCTTGTATTTCAAGTAGATTTCTAGTATTTTTATTTTGTATCTTTTTTGTCTTTTATAAAAGTTTTCGGCACGTCTTACATTCATAGAGATTACGCCGTTCATAAACATGTGTGTGTGTGCGCACATACATTATTATAGATCAATTGCATCAATTTCACTAACCAGCTTTGCACATGAGTTAAGTGATAACTTAAGATGGCGCTGGTCAGAACAGTTGACATGAAAATATGGTGACGGCTCTCTATTACAGGAAGTCAGTAGGTGCTAGGAAAAAAGTACAGAATGAAGACGAGACCGATTCATAACCAATGAATCTATTTGTACTTCAGTTTACTGACCCTAGAAAAAAATGTACTTTGACTCTAGTAGGATTTGATCACAGAATTAAAAGAAATATAATTAAATAACGCAAAGCATTTTTTCCGATGTTCTAAAGATTTTTGTCAATTTATCCCCATTATTTTCAGTGAGGACAGAAGTATGGTATTTATTTTATCTAAGAATGAAAGACTAAGTTTGTCTACCTCAGTACAACACAGATTTCAAGAAATTGGCATCAATCGCCCTGATCTCTACGATGGTACGAATATCGCTTTTGCAGCGTGAGTGGTGGGGGATAGAAAACCTGATTGATTGTCAGTGTGCCAGGAAAAGCTATTTCAGCCAAACACACATCAGTTGCAATGTGTAAGCAATTAAATATTTACTAGAAAAATGGCTAAAACAATTTAATGAAGTGATTTAACGAATCCTACAGGATTTTCCTTGCGTTATGTAATCCGAGCAGATGTACCGTCCTCGTTTTTCAGAGAAATCAAAACAAAACATGAAATCTGTGTCACTCTGCATCATTGACTGTGATATTTTCTTGCTTTTTTTATTTAACCTCTATTTCATCTGTTTAAATGGTTCGAGATGGTTGAGACCCACCCTCACTTTCTCTCTCTCTACCTTACAATATCTTCTTTGTATTTAAGCATCTACCTCCTTAACCAAATAATTTTTACCCTATTTCATATAACTCTCAAACGAGAAAGCCTACATCAAGAGTGAGGGACCTTTTTAGCACCAGGGGTTAACTTTAAGTGTATAGGAACTTGTGATTGTCAGGACAAAACTGTGTTGAGAAAAATAATGAATCTCTGCTTTCACAAATTCATAGAAATAAACCAAGTCATCGTTGGCGGCTCTCCTTACCGAGGTTTCAGGTGATGCTTGTGTGGGTGCTTGACTCTTCCTTAGCTTCGCCATCGCCCATGGTAATGCCGCAAGTTTGTTGGCTTGCTTCGGTAGTTTCCGTTGAACCTTGTGGTGTGCGACCAATCAAAGCACTTAGTGTTGAATTGATCCTTTTTGTTCCTTTCTTCCTTTTTTTGCTTTTTCGCTCATGTCAATGTTTTATTTGGATTTGAATTTTAGTGTTGTTTTGTTTTATATATGTACTTGTAGTGGCGTGAAATTATGGCCACCATTAAGGAAGTACAATCTACGCATGCGCAAGGGACTTGCCTTCCCGGAGGCCCCCTCGAGTGCGCATGCGTAGTAAAACCAGTACTTAAAACACTTCGCGCGCTTTCTAGCTCTTTTTTAGCGCGATGCCTTCGATGTTACAACAACTTGCTCCTCTCGGATGCCTCAACGAAGCTTTTAACCTTCCAATGCTGATTACAAGTTAACCAGTGGCTGCCAAGCTGAATAACACAGGTTTTGTAAAACCAAACATCACCAAAAGTAAAATTTATTTTTATTATGTTGTTAATTGTTATACTGTTTCTTAATATATAATTTTGTTAAAAGGTGATAGAGAGAGAGACTAATGTCTCTATTGCAACTATCAACCTTTTACATACTCATATACATAAAAAAATAATAATAATGAAATGGTTGTATATAGTGCTCAGGTGCACTACAACTAAAAAAAAGTGTGGCACGAGGTTGTCGAATTTCAAGAACCATGGACGTTTCGAAAGATGTAGTGTTTCGACAGCTAACAACTAATGCACGCTTGAAAAAATGTTTCCGAATGTAATGAGTCTTGTGCTATTTTTTTCCTTTCGTAAGCATGTCCACGAGTGTTTGACATGAAATTCAAAAAGGTGTCCAGGGCTGTTATTGGAAAGATGGTGGATAATCTTGTGGGTGTCTTCCAGGTCAGTTGCCAGACGCCATGGCTTTAATGTGTTCATGCAGAGGGAAGCAAGACGGTAGATGCCTGACGGCGGGTATTCGTTTGGCATGCGTGTTATATATGTAATTATTAAATTATCTCAATTTTCTTCTGAAAAAAAAATGTAAGTTTTGGTCTTGGGAATTAAATAGGGCCATCTTTCATTTTATCTACATATAATAGCGGGTAACAAACTGGAAGTAATACAACTGTCGGATCATTACGTGGTAAACTACAGTCTCCTATACATCAAAGTCCATAGTTTAAATCTTTGAAAAGTAGAACCCAGTACACTTGAGAAGAGGTTATCCGAGGCTCTGAGCATGGCATGATTTTAGCTTTTGAGGAAATTCCACAGACTGCATCGTTTTGTCTTTGCAAAAACAAAAAAAGGAAGAAAGAAAATGTGGGGCACAACTAATTTGATGCCTTGGTTACTAATAGTTCTTTATTTTCTGATAACTTTCTCAATAATGTATATATTTGAGATTAAATTTTGCAGATATATTTATTTTAAAGATGTAGATGACGAGTAAATCTTATCTTAAATTATTTTCTTCTTTTACTCAGAAAGAAAATAAGTTCAATGCTTTTTTTTTAAAAAACTACTCACTATCTTTCTCATAATAGTTACACACCATAAAATATCTATGATTTTAAATTGTTTGATATTATTTATTCACTACAAATCGAAAGAAGCCAGTAACATGAATATTTTTGATTTGTATTGTAAATAGGCTAAACATAAAGTGGATATTTTTGTTATTGTATCTTCCAATTTCATGTTGCTATTGCTTCTAATTTCAACACAAGGCCAGCGGTTCGGGAGGAAGATGTTAATCGATGATATCGACCTCAGTACTTTGTCTGCTTTATTTTATCAACCCCCTAGAGGATGAAAGGCAATGCTGACCTTGGCGGAATTTGAGCACAGATTGTAGCAAACCGGAAGGAATCCCGCAAAAAGCATTATTTCCAACGCTCTAACGATTCCGCCGGCTTGTTGCCTTAATTTCATCTTAATCACATCAATAAGGATAACGTAATAGGGTTTGAATTATGTTTAGTAGCAATCATCAGTATGTTGTTGAATGACTAAAAAGGTATGAATTCTTTTGCTTTTTAGTTTAAAAAAAGAAAGAAAAAAAATTTTAAACATTCTTTCAACATAATTATTATATACATTTTCGAAAAAAGTATCTCTGAAATTTCCTTAAAAAACAAAATATGTATAATTCAGAAAACTACGAGAAAACAAAATTGGGAATGCTTCAAATTGTAGTTATACCAATTGTAATTCATTGCGTAATCATTTGGCAATTGTTGTATTTTCACTTTGCTGTCCACCATTATACGTACATATAACGAAAGACCGCCGGATTAAACATATGCGTGCAGTGGCATATAATGGTTATTGCTACAAGTTGTGTACTGTGCTATCATGCTAAAACTATTACTCTGGCATAAGTATTAGTTGAAAATAAATATTGACTTTAATCTTTGATCCTAAGTGCGTATTATTATCATAAGATTTGAAAACAAATTACCAGCAGATTATACCATGATACTGCAACAAACAGATTTATTAACAAGAAAACCAGATTTAGTAGTTAATGCATTTTCAACAGATTTATTATTCAACTTAATAAACACATGATGTGTGCTGATGTAATGGGGGATCACACTTCAGTCCATATTTTTGTCAGCCTGCCATCTGCCCAGTGCCAGTGCAATATTTTGATACAATT
>NC_068992.1:48029465-48030655 GCF_001194135.2 Octopus bimaculoides
TGCTGTCTTGGAATATCTACCATAATACTTCATAAAAGGAGACAGGAAAAAAAATGTGTTTCCAATTATGATCCAGGAGCATTTTATTGAGCGAGTTTAATAATGTTTATGATGGATTTACCATCTTTAACAGCTGAGAAGCACATACCAAACCACCCAGGATTTCTTTGAGTTTTAGAGGTTTGGCTGCTCTTTCTAGATAACCAAATACCACATGGATAAACTGTAGCCGTTGTTGTTGTTTGGCCCCAGGACAACTCTGAACAAGCAGAACTATCATTGATGGCATTCCAGTGCTGACTAGCTTGTCTGTCATTGGTTTCAATTTTGAATAGAAGTCAGGAGTAAGGTGGCAAGCTGATAGAATTATTAGTATGACAGGCAAAATGCTTGGAGGCATTTCATCTGTCTTCATGTTCTGAGTTCAAATTCCACTTAGGTCAACTTTGCTTTTCATCCTTTCAGGGTTGATAAAATAAGAACCAGTGAAATACTGGGGTTGATGTAATCAATTAGTCCCATCCCACAAAACTTCAGGCCTTGTGCCTTTAGTAGAAAGGATTATTATTATTATTATTATCATTGAGGTGGGGAGCTGGCAGAATTGTTAGCATGCTGGGCAAAATGCTTAACCGTATTTCAGCCATCGCTACATTCTGACTTCAAGTTGAATACCAGTTGAGTACTGAGGTCAATGTAATTGAATACCCCCTCCACCAAATTTCAGGTCTTGTGCTTACAGTAGAAAAGATTATTATTATTATTATTAAGACAGCAAGCTGGAAGAATCATTAGCATACCCAGCAAAAGTTTAGTGGCATTTTGTCCGTCTTTACATTCTGAGTTCAAATTCCACTGAGGTCAACCTTGCCTTTCATTCTTTTGTGGTGAATAAAATAAATACCAATTGAATACTAGAGTCGCTGTAATTGACTTATTCACTTCCCTGAAATTGCAGGCCTTGTGCCAAAATTTGAAACCAATATTATGGCACATCAAGAGCGGTAAGCTGGCAGAATTGTTAGCATGGCGGGGCAAGATATTTAGCAGCATTTCATCAATGTAAGCAAAAGATCCCTGTTTCTACATAGTCGTCCAGTCTGCTGAAAATAGCAGTCAGATGTACCTCAAATTACACCCTACAGTCTTTTAAAAGGATATATATATATATATATATATATATATACACA
>NC_068992.1:48030665-48031167 GCF_001194135.2 Octopus bimaculoides
AAGGATATATATATATATATATATATATATATACACATTGGATAGTGCAGTGTCCAAAGAGAACGCCTCAAAATGAACCCTTTTGGTTTAAATTTTATTTTTTGGCAAATATTTGTTTACCTAGTTCTAATTTAGGCATTCGGTCAACAGTTTTAAACCGACAGGATCAATGGTAACCTCTCAATAGATTGAACTGTCATTGCTTCAAACCCCCTAGATGTAACTAGGTGCCATATCTAGCTCTATTTAACTAGATTGAATTGACCGTCACAAGTTATCGGAATGGGCTGCTGAATTACTCATCAGCTACAGGTATTGTATTTAAAACCAAGGAGGCCTACATGCCTGAACGGCAAGATCACCAGATCACAAATGTAACTGTTTTGTTGTAAATGGTGGTGTTGTGGGTAGTGATAACAATGCTTTCATAAATGTATGCATGAATATGCACATATGCATATCTATCTATCTATCTATATTTATGCATGCATGCAAATATATA
>NC_068992.1:48031618-48034185 GCF_001194135.2 Octopus bimaculoides
TATATATATATATATATATATATATATATATATTATATATATGTATATATATTTGTATCTATCTGTCTATTAATCTGTGTGTGTGTGTATGTATGTCACATGAGTTATTGGCAACACACCAGCAGCAGTGATCGCTGCATAAACACCACAATCAGAACTGAGAGATAAGCCAATGGAACATTTCTATGAGCCATTTCTGCAGACCCTCAATTACAGATGACAGCATCCTCATTATAATGGCTAATGGCATTAATAGACAGCATCATGATGGATATTCTCTTATATATGGAGCCTGGGCTTATGGTAAAATGACCGAAGAGGCATCAAAGGTCTTGGAGTTATGTAATGCAAATGACCTAAGAATTTGTAACAATAACTTGAAGACACAGATGTGTGTGTGTGCGTGATCGTAATCATCATCATCATTTTCATGTTCACTTTTCTATGCTCTTATTGGTCAGACAGAATTTGTTAAAGTGGATTTTTCTATAACTAGATGCCCTTTTTGTTACCAATCCTCACTTGTTTCCAAATAAGGTAATATTTCTCCATGGCCAGATATGTTTCCATGGAAGATTGGAAACGAAGGACTTGCATAACGGGGGGACATCCATTTACAACTATCGCATGAAGACAAGGCAAGGAGATTGTAACACACGCAAGCACACACAGAGATTTGATTGGCTCAGGGCTGTATGTAGTAGAAGATACTTTCCTAATGTACCACACAGTGGGACTGTACTCAAACCATGGGGGTGGGGAGCAAACTTCTTACCACATGTACATATGTGTGTGTGTGTGTGTGTGTGTGTGTGTGTGTGTGTGTGTGTGTGTGTGTGTGTGTATGTGTGTGTGTGTGTGTATGATATAATACTTATCTTTTCCAAGTATGTGTGTGTTTGTGCCTTCTTGTCAATCACTTGTTTATTGCAAATGGATGTCCTTCATTTCTGATATTCTGTGAAAATATGCCAGGCCATAGGAAAATATTACTTTGCTTGGAAATGGATAAAGTTTGGTAACAGGAAGGACATCCAATCTTAGAAAATGTACTTCAATAGAATTCATTTGGCCCATGCAACATAGAAAAGGAAGATGATGATGACAATGATGTATGTGTTTTATTTTCATATATATATATATATATATATACATATATATATATATAGATAGATAGATAGATAGATAGATAGATAGATAGATAGATAGATATACATATATGTAAACATATATATACACATAAATAAATAGATCAGAAAATAAATCCCAATGCTTTCACATTGTCATTAACGAGAGAGCTAGATAATTCCATGTGAAAATTAAATTGTAATTAATGTCAGGAATAAGACCGAAAACAACCCTCAAAATACACATTAAGATAAATAGGAAAATTCTCAACTCAGAGATCAAGAATCCTGAAATAATTTAACTGTATTTTACAGATTCAAACTATTTTGTTTCAAAAGAGCTTTCAAATAAATTAGTGAAAGCAGAGTTTCATTGCTAAACCAATAAATCTGGAAAATAAAACTGTTATGATAAATATATATTACTTAAACCTAAGCTTAACTTGTATACCATTTGCTGTAGTCATCAGAGGGAGAAAGACTATATCTAGCGGTGTTAATGCCTTTGTGTATTTTTGTGGCTATATTCTGCTTATCACCGTTTGAAAATGAATCTCAGCAAAATGAATTAAATGAGAGTGGTTTGAATATCATGCTCAGACAGCAAACATATGTGTGTAAATTTCACATAAAGTGTTTAACAGATAAAAGTTGTTTCAAATTCATATACACGAATGTGTATGTAGATGTTTATTGGTGCTCATCTAAAGATCTTATTCAATTTATTGGGTAAAATATTGATAATAGCAGGCATGTTCTCATTTGGCATTGCTGCCATGCTCACACACACACACACACACACACACACACACAGAAATACAAATGAAAGAAAGAAAAGAGCAATCAACACATATGGAGATTTAAATATTTGTTTTAAGTTTTTTGCTGAGACCTATATTAGTCAAGGTTTCACAGATATTTGTGAAACTCTGAGAACAGGGTTAAATTAAAACTATTAACTCCAGTGAGAGTGTGTATGTATATATATATATATATATATATATATATATATATATATATATATATATATATATATATATATATAATATATATACACATATAAATAATGTATGTGTGTGTGTATGTTATTAACTGCATATACTTAACGTGTATGCTTCATGTATTTTCTGGTGGCTGCAATAGTGTGGTGGAGTATATACACTCTCAAACTTCCAGGTGTTGAAAGACCTCAGAGTCATGGACAGGCTAGGTAAGTCACGCTCAGTCCCATTTGGGAGTGATGGACATCAATGTCTATGGGATTGACGGTGAGTTATCTCACCTGTCCATGAGTCTGAGGTCTTACACCTGGGACTTTGAGAATGTGTATACTCCAGCATGCTATTACGAAGACCTGTTGAGGCAAGTGAATTTGGAATTTGAAATTTGAAATCTGAAATTGAAATCGAACCGAATCTGATGACTAGCACCCATGCCAAC